>NW_026020554.1:622500-908696 GCF_900185275.1 Solanum verrucosum | reverse complement strand
TTAGAAAATCGTATTAGCCACGCGGAGGAGGATGGTCAAGCGGTGCTCCGGTCCCTACATGGTGACATCATGTAGGCATAGAGTATGCATTAGTACGTTTGAATGTACTAAGTATATGGGATGCAATGCAATGCTACAATAGATGGACATCATAGGAAAAATGCATAATCATACCCGATAGATAGCATAAATGAGATGATATGTATAATGATGCTTACATAAAAATCATATTTAGTGGGACGTAGTACATGTGTGGCGAGTGACCATCAATATAGTATTTCCAAGGCCTACCACCCCCTTGGAGAGGCGAAAGAGGTACAAACCCCTCAATGTGGTTACCCGGGCCTACCACCCCCCGAGCTAGGGACCAAGGTACAAACCCCTCGATATGGTTATACGGGCCTACTACCCCCCGTACTAGGCAACCAAGGTACCAACCCTCGATACGGTTACCCGGGCCTACAACCCCCCGAGCTAGGCTTGGTCGACTCACAACACTTATATAGAGAAAATCATATACATGTGTCCATTTCATCATCATTTCAATAATTATATAACCATCCGACTCATAGGACGTACATTGGACCTTCCATTTCCTAAGAATTCTATAAATGGCATTTTATCAAACACATGGTGGGCTATTGTTCATGTAAATAAAATCATGTATTTCAAGAGTACTAAGTCCAACCAATTCCAAAATCCATATAAATCAGCCCACCAACAACATACATATATATATATATCAACCTTCATAATTTGATCATGGAAGCATGAAAACCATAAACATCACATAATAATTCCATTTCATGATAATATGCAAAATAGACCATAATAGTGTGTAGTAGTAATTCCATACTTCAAGAGTTCATAAATAACCATAAGGACCCATAAACTTGAAGTAAAATAGAGGATAAATGGTTGGACTTGTGGAAAGGAAGGTTTCCACAATCAAACCCACATACCTCAACTTTGGAGAATCCTTGATGAAGATTGGAATGGAGAATTGAAGCTTGAGATTGAGTCTTGAATCCGGAATTAGAGCTTGAGATGTTTGAATTTGGTTGAAGATCTTGGTGGAATTTTGGAGAGGGCTTAGAGAGTGTTTTTGAAGTTAAAAAAATGACTAAGTATGGGACATTCCCTTTTTATAAAAAAAACGTCCCAACCGCTAAAAAAAATAGCTCACTGGAAATTGCAAATCTGCACAGACAGGTTTTACGAAAATGGTCATAACTCCTCATCCTAACTCGGAATGAGGTGAAACCAAGTGCGTTGGAAAGCTAACTCAAAGGCTTTAATTTAATAGGTGTGGCCCTTCCAGTTCCTTGTGTGCTAAGAGATATGCCCCTTTAAAGTTGACCCTCCAAATCGCATTTTTTGCGATTTTCGAATTTTGATACGGTTGCTCTAAAATTCGGGTTAGACCCATTCCCACTCAATTTGACCCCATGAATAAGAATATGAAGTCGAATTTCTGAAATCATGCACAGATTTTGAGATATATGGAAAATACAGATTATAGGTGTTTCCGAAGCACATTTTCGGGCATTTTTGGGGTCGTTTCAATATCTCCCCCTTGGGAACATTCGTCCCCGAATGTTAAAGAAACGTACATGAGAGACACAAACATGGCAATTTCAGCCCACATAAGGATGCAACAATGCACTTACACCTTATTTCAAAAACCTCAACATAGTTTGTAAAACCACAATGAACTTGTCAACTTAAACATGAATGTATGCAATGACATGGGGGTTGAACTTAAGACCTGAGATTTTATAAAGGGCTTAGATCAATACCTTAGCTTGAGTGGAGTGGAAAAGATAAGGATATCGCTTTTGCATGTCCGCTTCGGCCTCCCAAGTAGCACTTTCAACTTGTTGATTTCTCCAAAGGGACTTTAACGGAAGCCACATCTTTGTTTCTCACCTCTTCACTTGTCTATCTAAAATCTGGACTGGAACCTCTTCATAGGTCAAATTATCTTCAACAACACCCACAACATCAAGAGGCACAATGGCATTCGGATCCCCACACACTTCCTCAACATAGTCACATGAAATACCGGATGAACCAAAATCCATTTTGCTAGGCAATTCCAACTCATAAGCTACCTTGCCAATTCTCCTCATCACCTTATAAAGACCCACGTATCTTGGGCTCAACTTGCCCTTCTTACCAAAACGAACCACACCCTTCATGGGTGACACCTTCAAATAGACCCAATCACCAACTCGGAATTCAAGATCCCCTTCTCCTCACATCGGCATAGGACTTTTGGCGACTTTGGGCCATCTTCAACCTTTCTCTAATCATCCTAACCTTCTCAAGAGCCTCCATAACTAGATCTGGTCCTAACAAGGCCACCTCACCAACCTCAAACCACCCAACCGGTGATCTACAACGCCTCCCATAGAGAGCCTCAAAAGGAGCCATACCGATGCTAGAATGATAGCTATTGTTATAGGCAAACTCAATCAATAGAAGATGATCATCCCAACTACCCTTAAGCTCTAATACACAAGCCCTAAGCATATCCTCAAGTGTTTGGATAGTCCTTTCGGCTTGTCCATCCGTTTGCGGGTGAAAGGCCGTAGTAAGCTTAACTCTCGTACCTAGACCCCTTTGAAAGGACTTCCAAAAGTGTGAAGTAAATTGAGTATCACGGTCCGATATGATGGATAGAGGAATCTCATGCAACCTTACCAAGTCATGAATATATAACCTTGCATAATCTTCCGCCTCATATGTTGTCTTTACCGGTAGAAAATGAGCCGATTTTGTCATCCTATCAACCACCACCCAAATAGAATCAAAACCTTTTCTAGTCTTGGGTAAACCAACTACAAAATCCATATTAATTTCTTCCCACTTCCAAGTAGAAATCTCTATGTCTTGGGTTAGATCACCCGACCTTTGATGTTCGGCCTTGACTTGTTGACAACTATGACAACCGGAGACGAATTTGGCAATGTCCTTCTTCATGCCTCCCCACCAATACACATCTCTCAAATCCTCCATTCCGGGGACGTTGCTTATGATCTCTTGTTATGTATAAGACTTTTCCTTTTTAGTTATGTATTGACTATGAGGGTGAGCCGGTAATTTGGCTTGGCCCCCGCTAAGTACCCATGTTTAGAGGTGGTGTTAGACAAGTTGTGTATTATGCTTGAGCTTGACTCACCTATGGTATTTATGTATCATTCTCTCTTTCTCTTGCTCCCTTAGTCCCGATTCCCCCTTGATTATGCTTATCGCTTATGGTCATTTTAATTGCTTCCGCGACCAAGGATGTGTAATGATATGCTATGAGGCTTGTTTGGGGTTCCTTCGGGTTCCCCATTCGCCGGTCACGTCTAGGCCCTAGGCTTGGGTCGTGACATTAAGCATAGATGATTGTGTTCTAGTTGTAGAGACCAACGTGTGTAGGTTCTCTACTTTTTGCATATCACTTGTACATCGGGAATTTTCAGTCATATTAATAGAACTATTCCTTTTTTTAATCATGGTGTTCGACCAACTTGTGCACACCTCGACTAATTCCACAGTTACTACTATCTTCCACCAGCACAGGTACCTGGTAACTTTGTTCACCAAGGATTGGAATGATGGAAATAAATCACCCTCAGTTTGAACCATAAACCTTATGGTTCTCAACCCACTTGATTGATCATTAAGCCGCACTCTTGGATGGCTAATAGAATGATTCCTTAAAATTCCTTTTGAAAAAATAGAACTATTTCTTAAAAGGGAAAGATGGCTCAAAGACCAAAGTAGTTATTATAAGCACAACCAACCTTCTTATTGCCGGAGAACTCATCATGGCTGGTGACTTTAATCATGACTGCTTTGATTTGAGGATTTTGGAAAATTATCCTTCTAGATTAAAAATGAGAAGAAATCTAACATAACTTGGTGGAATAAGGAAGGTGTTAGAGTCCCACATTGATTGGGGATTGGACCGACAATCTGCTTATATGGACTTAGGCAATCCTCCCAAGTTGCTTGGACTCGGGTGCAGATCTAGAGGTTGGATCCTCTATGACCTAAATTTTAAGATTCGGTGATACAGATCCATGTGTGGATACGGGTGAGGGTACTCGGCTAAAAATAGAGTTATAAAACCTAAATTATGAGATGGTGTGGAGAACTCAAGTAAAAAATAATGATCAAAAGGAGAATCTTGGAAGGAGATAAAAGGAAAGAGAGTGGCAGTAGAAATTTATATATACAAGATATTTCGTTTTCTTCAATTTCACCTTAGGTTTTGTTTTGATAACAAAAATCATTAAATTTGTCCAAACTTTCTCCCTTGAATTTGGTCAAAGTATCCAAAACCGGTTGACCAGATCGGATACGGATCCCACACCCACACCAACGTCGTGTCGACATGGGTGCGGCACCGAAAGTGATGAATCGAAGCAACTTAGATCCTCCCCTCATGAGCTAGCTTTTGGGTTGAGTTAGGCCTAAGCATCATATCTTTATGTGGTATCAAAGCCAGATCCATCCCTGTCTGGACTCCTAGTCCATGCTCCAATTTGGCCTGGGCGGGAAGGGGGGTGTTAGAGTGGTTTGAGTCCAACATTGGTTGGGAGAATGGACTGGTGATCTGCTTATATGAACTTGGCAATACTCCCCTCATAAGCTAGCTTTGGGGTTGAGTTAGGCCCACTCCCAGGTGCCATATCTTTACCGGAGGAAGGCTTCTCTTCCTCAAACCAACTCCCACTGCCCTATTGGCATCCCCTAAATATGGAAAATTTGGAATTATGAAGTATAGAATCTCCTTGAGGTGTATTCCACCATATGTGCTTGCCTAATTATTTAGCAATAAGGTTTCATGTACCTTAGTAGATCTGTTAGGAATAGATAATCGTTTCATGCTTAGACAGAGACACAGAGTTGTTGGATAAACAATCGTCAGGGAATCCACCACAAAGATGTTGAATTGGTCTGTGACTTACTCTGATCTTTCTTCCTTGTAGATGGAACCCGCATTCTGGAGCCTTTGGGTCTTAAAGATCATTTAAGATCAGGATCTTGTACTCCAAAACCTGTAGCAAATCCTGATACCCCTATGACTGAAGAGGGTAATGACAGTTGCAGGATATCTAATTCTGATGAAAGAAGAGGAAAGAATTATTCAAGTTTGGATGGTGAGAATTCTTGTTAAATTAAATGGGGAACATTCTAATCTCCCGTTATAAGACTTGTAGATATTCACGGGGATCCTGATGGGGCTCTTGCAGGAAAAAGAACCGTTGTACTTTCTGATCTCCAAGCTCTTAAATGTGATAATGGGGAAACAACCCTTGAAACCAGCCGTTTGGTCAAAAAGTAAGTGCTGAATTCACTGAAGGAGGTCATCATGAAGTGTTACAGGATTTACAACAAACATCATCAAGGTTTCATTATACTGGTTCTCTTTCAACTTTCTAATCATACTATGAAGTAGGATCTCATGCTGCTTTTGAACATCTCCTTGTTGGAAGTTTGTTTTGGTTAAATTTCAAGTAGAACTCTTGAAGGTCTGGTTTTTCCAGGTTGGATGCTGAGGAGACTTGGGCCAGAAGTTTGACCCCTCCTGCTGATTCTAGAGGTGGAAACAAACGACCAGCAGATAGATGTGAATTTTATTCTAGAGGTTGGTTTATCAACAGGAGTTCATGTAGGTTCCTATTATTTTTTTGAAACTGGTAATGTTGAGGAGCTCATGTAGGTTCCTTCACGTAAGGGATTATGTAATTAGCCGTAATAAGGATGGTGTTTTAGATACTGCAAAGATGAAAAACAAAGTCATAAATGGTGAAGGTAATATCAAACTATTTTTTTGGAATTGGTTAACCCTAACTTTAGTATTCCTGATAAAGTAACTTCTGTGTTATAGGTTCAAAATATACCACCGAGAGACCAGCATCGTATTGTTTCTCTGATTTTGCATCATCTGAAGTTCAATGTGGAGGATATCAAAGGTTGAACAGTGAAAATGATTTGCATATGCATAAAGATGAGGATTGGTCAAGCATGCCGTTTAGAGACATTGGAAGAGAAACTTTTGGATATAAATCATACTTGGCTAGTTATGGCAGCTCGTCACCACCATTACTCAAAGATAATTCTCTTAATAAAGATAACTATTGTAGTGGAATGCATCCAAGTAGCTCAGTACTGCCATCTTACAAGTATCTGAACACCGAAGGTCCCTCTTATGCCTCAGCTTTGGATGGCACAAGTTATAAGAGGACCCACCTTATGCCCGATTATCATCATTTGCCATTCTTGAATCGCTCTGTGGATAGGTGGCCTTCTTATCTCACTTCTTACTCTTCAAACCTAGACCCTGTTGGTGATCAGAAGCTTTTAGACCGTAGCCGAGACTGTATAACTAGGTCAATGTCTCTGCATAACAAGTCTTCAGCACTTCCTGGTTGTGGAACTGAATCTTTTTCTTGGACTGATTTATCAGGGGACACGGAACACTCATGTGGTTATAAGACCAAGGTGAATTTTAATGACTGGGAAACTTCTGCGCCTTTTCGTCCATCAACCTTTCTTAGTCAAATTATTCCCCCTCCAGAAAGTCTTTATGATCCGATTCGTGACAGCATTGAGCAAACCAGCACCGCCGAGAAAGATTTGTCTGCTAATGAAAGAAAAACAGCTGATAGAGCTATAGCCCATCAAGAGAACATGAATACCTCTTCAAAAGAAGAAAAGCACTCAAGATCAGTTAATCCCAGAGGCCAAAAGAGGAAACAATCAAAATTAGAGAAGCTCGGACCCAGCTGTGAAATTCATACCGACTTTAGGAGAGATGGATCTGTGAACTATGAGTCAGGAGTTATGAAGCATTTCCGTGCTGCTCTTGTGGAATTAGTTAAAGAATTGCTTAAGCCAACTTGGCATGAAGGTCTTTTGATGAGGGATGCGTACAAGATGATTGTTAAGAAAGCAGTAGAAAAGATCATTAACTCTTTGACACCCGATCAAGTTCCTGATACGACTGAATCCATCAATCAATATCTCTCTGTATCTGAGACAAAAGTAGCTAAGCTGATTGAGGTGAGTCAACACTCTGAAACAGTACTTGCTGACTGTGGTTGAGGCTCTTTCTTCCCTGAACTTAACAATTGGTTAATTTGTGATTGCAGGGGTATCTGGAGAAATATGGTAAATCTTGAGATGAATCATCAAAAGTATTGCTTTACATGCTGCCACTAGTCAGGAATTAATTAAACATGTCATTGTGGACTACTTATGTTTCTACTAAAGGGCTAGAAGCAAAATGTTAATTTTGTATATGGATTTCTTCTTCTTAGATAAGACCTTTTTTTGCTGCCTTCATGGGTCGAAAGAATTTTGGAAGCATCTATGTTTACTTAGTAATAGTTTGATTCAATCTTGGTAAGGAAATATAATTTGCTAATGTCATCATCTTCGCTAGAGTCAACTACTAGATTAGTGCTCATTCTCTGGCATTCATTGAGGAAGCTTTTAGATCCAAAAGGTCATGGAGGAGGCCACTAATTATCCATGAAGCTTTAATCTGATGTTCAGTAGGTAGTCTCACGATCTAGCACCCATGCCCTGACATTGTCATTGTATACTTCCATGAGTCGGAAGGTTGCAGGAGTAGGAGGGGGACACTAGCGAGATCTATAAGCAGTGAATTCCCCATAAAAATAGAGGCACCTATCAAAAGAATACTTTAAAGGCTTTGGGATTGAGGTCTCATTAGCTCGCAACAGGCTGCATGACTAGAGCCTGTTCCATGCCGTTTTCACTTTTCAAAGTTAGGGAACTAAAATACTTTAGAAGATAAAGGAATATGAGTGGGAGAAGATTGTGCTTTTGAAGAAAAACGAATATTAAGTTTAGTAACTTAGCGAAGTGTTCAGTTCTTTTTCAACAGGATTACAGGAAGTACTTATCGTCTTTCATTCCGGCTTTGAAAGGAATTTGTTCTTTTAAGATGTTGCTCCAATCAACTTAGTGTTAGCGGTTAGATATTGGCTAGTGCTAGTTATATATGAAATGAACTAGTAACTGCAGTTCGTGACAGAATTGGATAGCAGGCAAGCATGCTTTTGATCGTGTCTTTGCACCAGAGCATGGAGGTTTAGAGATAACTATAGATCAGCCCAGCTAAGGGACATCTACCTCGTCGCTGTGGGAGGATCATCCTTTATTTGCGGCATGCTGTTAATGTTTACGTAGTTGCATGGGGGATTCTTGCATTTATAACAGTTGCAGTTCCTCACTAGGGGCACAGAGGTTCAGGTTTCTGCAGCTGCTTGTTCAGACAATTATTAGATAATAGTGTGATGGTCAATTAGTCGGTGGCATAATCATGGTGCATACAAGTTGACCCATATGCCTCCGTTGTCATTAAAAAGATACCAAACGATTATGTGGACTTTGGGTATCATAGCTACACTAATTCTCTACAGTATTGTTATGGTAACCCTATGGGAGGTTACACTGACAAAAACAGTTCAATATTATGGACATATCCGATGCATTCACTGGTGACTAAACCAAATTGGACAGTCTTTTTGGCCCTATAGCTATTTCATTAAGCATTGAGTTGTTATTTAAAGCTGCATAAGAATTATTATGAGTCTAATAATGTGTTGAACGAACAGGAAGTGCAATGAATGGGATGTTTATTAGTGAGGATCGCGGTGTAGATAAATTAAGTTTTATTTGGCGGGTCCAAGATTTACCAGGCACTACATGCTAATTAGATCTTTTAGCTTGAAATAGAAAGAGTTCTCTTGAGCCATTGCTTGTTTTGTTACTCATTCTCTGCTTCTGTAAGTTTTAATATGTGGAATTGCAGAAAAATGAAATCTTCATCTAGATGCTTGGATTGGACATATTTCCTTGGAAGCAGTAGATCCTAATGCCGCAATATGCTCGCTGGAGCAATGGAAACTTCTGGGGCATCATTATTTGAAGGGGTTGCCGGAGATAGACAGAATAACTCAGCTACTTAAGAAGGTAATGAGTAGGGGATACTGTCCTTATCATATGAAAAAAAGTCAATTTCATAGAATTCAGTGGCCATGTGCATATACTTTGGAAGACTAAGACAACTCTCAAAGAGTCCGTCCTGCTTTGGATGGATATCAAATCCATAGAGCTACAACTTCCACAGATATATAATTCAAATCCATGATGCTATATCTGTAGGAATGATACTGGTGATACCTAATCCGATCCTTTATTTCTGCATATGGCAAATGTGAGCTTTTATCTCACTTTTTGGTCTACATTGGTTCATTTTTAGAACAGTCGATGAAGCCTTTACAAGCCGGAGAAGCAGAATGATCTAGCAGGCGGCCAGTTGGAAGGAGAAACCTGAGACGTTAGATCAGAATGTAAGACTCAACTTTTGGCCTTTTGATGTGATCTTAAGATCTAAATGACCGAGATTCCATTGGACTTTTTTGAACACTGTATCGTGGACGAGCTAGGGTTCCAAAAGAGGGTTCATCCGAACCTCCTTTGGCGAAAATAGGTTAAAATTATATTTTATGTATGTATAATATTGAGAGACTCACCCCCACCCGCACCGCCTTTTTTTTTTTCTTTTTCTTTTTTCCCCTCTCTTGTGAGAGTTTCCATTTTTTGCTTCCTTACTGACTCGAATCCACAATCTTTGGGTTTGAGGGAAGGAGATTGTTCACCATCTAAGCAAACCCCTCTTGTCTGCATATGTTTACTCTTTTATAAGTTGAATTTCCTTTAAGTGAAAATCGTGGTTCCGTCATTGCCAGTGTGCGTAGTAGAAGTGTTATTGACAGCACCCACTTTGTTGCTGCTTTATGTCAATAAAAAGTACTCTATGTAAGAGAAGTTGTCATTGCTTATTGAGCTGCAAACCAATCCAATTTGTTCAACTTTATTTCCTATTTTGTATGTGTTATAAAGTCTGCTAATCTCTACCCCAAAAAAATATAGCATTTGTTAATTGTAGGAACAAAGGAACAAACTAATCCCCTATGAAAAGTAGAATGAAAAAGGAGCTAATCTTGTATGAGAATCTATTCTCTACACTTAAAAGCCTAAAAGATATTTTTCTCAAGTTCACTTCAACTTTTGATTATCTAAAGGAAAATTTCACTTTATGGATAAAATCTTTTTATCAAAGTTTCACTTCAACTTTTGATGAATATTTTAAAAAATAATTAATTTCTTCATAGTAGTAATATTGTTTGGACGTATAATTACTATGACAAAAGGGATGGGTTTTAACTTCTTGATCAACAGCCACGCAAACAATTTGGATTAAGAATGTTGCAACTTTCTCAGATATGAAGTTATAACCACCTTTGACTTCCTTTTGGTTGTCATTCATCACCCCCGTAGACGGCGAGCGTCTATTTATTTAATTTTATAAATTTAATTGTGGGTTTATGCACATTAAAATTGGATGTCAAGTTAAAAACATATTTATGAAACTATCGGACACGTTTGACCATATAATTTTTTCACTTATTTCATGCGTTGAACTAAATTCATCTCGAAGTTGAATTTAAGAATTTTCAAAACTTTTAAAAAGGCGTTTTCACTTTAAATTACTCACAAAAAGTCAAAAATATGTTACGAATTCCCACATCGGTAGAGGGATGGGAAATTTGGCTCTTTATATGGATTTGAACAAACCTCCCTTCAATCCTCATAAGCTAGTTTTTGAGATTGAGTTAGGTCCAAGTGTCATATCTTTACTCTTAAGAAGTCCCACATCGGTAAAGGGATGAGAAATTGATAGAGGCATATCTAAGATTTTGAGATGATGGGTGTACTATTACGAAAAGGTGAATCTAAGATATAAATTTGATCGGTTTAACATTTAGGTTCTTATCACTAAAAATAATTAGAATTTTAAAATTATATGTCCAAAATTATTTTTACCTATCCAAACCATTTAGAGAGACGTTATCCAATTTTAGAAATGAAAATAAAAGATTCAAATTTCTAACCTCACTTAGAGAGGTGCACTCAATCATAATCGCACGGTATGATACTTCAACTATGAGTTTATATATCTATATTTAAATATTTTTTAAAAAAATATAACACTACTATATATTATTTCAGGAGGAGAGCATGAGTTTACGTGAACATGGTAAACCCCTCCTGAATACGCCTCTGAAAATTGATCTCCTTATATGAACTTGCACACCTCGAGCTAGCTTTTGAGTTAGGCCAACTATCTTTACAAAATCAACTTACTTTATTAATCCAAACATAACTTCAATTTTTTTTTAAAAACACGGTGTTAGTTTGAGAGCCAACAAATTATTGGATTTACTGAGCTAAAACCCTTTCAAAAACCCAGCTCAACTGGAGTTGGAGCAATAGAGAAGATGGATGGAAATTCGGGGTACAAGGAGTATGTAGCTGGTCTGATGGCCGGTATTGCTATTGTGATTACCGGTCACCCTTTTGATACCGTCAAGGTTCGGTTACTACTCCAAGCTTATATAGAAATACCCATTTGCATTATCCTCTGAATTTATGCAATTCGAATTTTATCATATTTGGTAGAGTTGAACAAATTTTGCATCTGGGTTTTGCTGTTTTCTTAGTATAGATGGCTAGGTGCAGCATAGTTTTGTCTCTAGATTCATTGAGAAGTTCTTTTTGCCTATTAATCAAAAAATGGTTGATTGTTAAGCACCTAAGGGTTCATTCATTTGGTACACAAACTAAATTATCCCGTTATTGTAGTTCTAGGATTATAATTCTTAGACTAGTTTAGTAGGTGGGATAAAATAAATCCCAAGTTGGATATTACAGGATTAAGTTTGGGATCAGATTTATATTATGTTTGGTTGAAGGTATAAATTTGTAGCAACGACCCCTAAGGGTGTGCCTTAGTGGTCAATGATATTGGTTGAGAACCATGAGGTCTCAGTTTCAGATCATTGTTCGTGGGAGGTGACAAATATCTTGTGGGATTAGTCGAGGTGCACACAAGTTGGTCTTGACACCACGGTTAACAAAAAAAGAAAGTTGATTTTTATAGTTTCTCTCTTTACATGCTTTAATTTGTTAGTTGAAAGTCTTACCAAAGACAGGCAGATCCAAAATTTAAACTCTATGGATTCAACTTCTTAACGTTGGGCCTATTATATTTTAAAAGTTATGGGTTCAAACCTACTAATTGTTGCAATCTTAGTGAAGTTTTACGCATAAATTTATACTGTTCATGAATAGTACCAGGTTGAAATGAACCGGTGTTATAAGGTCATCTATGCTAGATGGAAGAATTTTATGTTTTGAGAAGATCTTAATAATATGACATATATAGTATACTTGTTCGGGTGTTGGAGGTTCTTGTGACTTCTTGTGGGTTTACTTAAGTGAAATGCATTTATCAGGTGAAGCTCCAGAAACACAATACGGAAGCTTGTGGAATAAAGTACAAGAATGGATTGCATTGTGCTGCTAGAATATTAAAAACTGAAGGAGTATGTCTCTCAACTTCTTCCAAGATCCAACTTTGAGATTTTCCCGTTCTGTTTGTTGAAATGCTGTTTAGTTGGTGGAACGTGTAATCTCTTTACTTGACTCAACTGCTTTGTGGATATTGAAATTCCAATCAAACATAAAGTTGAGTGATTCCATTATTTCAAATCCATCCCCGATAAGCCTCGTCTTCTCTATACTAAATGTCATATATCTTTACTTGCACATATTTATATTCA
Organism: Solanum verrucosum; assembly: GCF_900185275.1. Taxonomy (NCBI): domain Eukaryota; kingdom Viridiplantae; phylum Streptophyta; class Magnoliopsida; order Solanales; family Solanaceae; genus Solanum; species Solanum verrucosum. Next base: position 895,974 of record NW_026020554.1, on the reverse strand, counting down.
TGAACATTTTCCTGAGCTTATGAATTATGATTGTATTTGCCTATTCCCTTGAAAGTTTATCTAAGTTTCTGGTTACTGAAGAAGTATGCAGTAAATAGATCTAAGGAAACAGAGCTCCCTTGAGGATTTCTACATAAGTGCCAAATTGTGCCGTCTTGACTGATTGTCAAGTAAAATTGATTTACCCGCCAAGTCCTGTTTCTTATACAAAAAAGACTGCTTCTATTTCTTCAAAGAAATTGAGGTTTATACCTTTGCTTGTTAGCCTCATCTTATACCTTTTTCATTGAGCACATCCCAACAAATGGCCTTCATAAAAGGTAGGCAGATCATGGATGCAATTTTGATTGCAAATGAATGTGTGGAGGAGAGAAAGAACAGTAAGGTGCCAGGCATTTTATGCAAATTGGATATTGAAAAAGCCTACGACCACCTGCATTGGGGCTTCCTCTGGAAGTCTTTGGAAAACATGGGCTTTGGAGGAAAATGGCTAAAATGGGTTAAGTTTTGCACTACAACTGTGAAGTTCTCTATTTTGATAAATGGTGCCCCCTCTGGTTTTTTCTCATCAGAGAGAGGATTGAGACAAGGAGATCCTTTATCTCCTTTCCTCTTTATCCTGGCGATGGAGGGCCTAAATGACATGCTCAGAACAGCCCAAACAAGAGGATGGATAAGAGGATTCAATGCTAATATGAATAACAGACAAGGCCTGGCCATCTCCCACTTACAGTATGCTGATGACACATTGATATTTTGTGATGCAGACATCTCTCAACTAAAGTACTTGAGAGTAATTCTGATCCTTTTTGAAGCCATCTCAGGCCTACACATCAATTGGAGAAAGAGCTTCATCTTTCCTGTCAATGAGGTGCCTAGGATAAACATGCTTGCAAATATTCTAGGGGGGAAGATAGGGGATCTCCCCACAACATACCTTGGCATGCCTTTGGGTGACAAAAGCAGGTCAAAAGGTATCTGGAACAACATTCTAGAAAAGTGTGAGAAGAAGCTGGTGAACTGGAAGAGTCAATATTTGTCCTTGGGAGGAAGAGTCACACTCATCAACAGTGTGCTAGATGCTCTACCCACATATATGATGTCTGTTTTCCATATGCCTGCAAATGTGATTGATAGAATGGATGCAATTAGGAGGAATTTTTTGTGGCAAGGAAATTGTGATCCTAATAATCATAAATTCCATCTAGTGAAGTGGGACCAAGTCATTCTCAGCAAAAAGGAAGGAGGTTTGGGGATAAGGAATCTGAAAATCCAGAATCAAAGCTTACTTATGAAGTGGTTATGGAGATTTGCCTCACAAGAACAAGCTCTCTGGAAGGAAACAATAAAGGCTAGGTTTGGTATGGAGAATTTGTGGATCACCAACCTGTCCACACAACCCTATGGAGCTGGAGTATGGAGATCCATTAGAAATTTATGGATCAAATTTTTTAACAAATGCAAAATCAAGGTAGGGAATGGTGGAAGGACTTTGTTCTGGGAAGACAAATGGGTGGATCAGGTGACTCTGAGAAATAGGGTCCCTATTTTGTTCAACATGAGCCTTCAAAAAGAGGCTACAATCAGAGAAATGAGAGATAATCAAGGGTGGGATCTAAGGTTTAGAAGACATCTAAATGATTGGGAGGTCAATAAAATAGTTGAGCTACTCAACATTCTAGGGCAGTACAAAGATCTAAACACAGATGAGGACAATCTATTTTGGAATCCAGATGAGCAAGGCAGATTTTCAGTTGGCTCGGCTTATAGAAGCTCACAAAGACCTGGTACTCATATAGGTGGATGGCCTTGGAAGATGATTTGGAAAGTCAAGATACCACTCAAGATAGCATGCTTCACTTGGCTGTTAGCCAATCAGGCTGCACTCACTCAACACAACCTCATGAAAAGAGGCATGCAAATCTGTTCCAGGTGTTGGTTTTGTGAATGTGAGGTCGAGACAATAAATCATCTCTTTCTACATTGTAGAGAGGTTGCGAAGTTGTGGTAGATTTTCATCAACTTAAGGGGCATCAGTTGGACTATGCCAAGGAACATCAAAGAAGCTCTAGCTTGCTGGAACAGAGATGGGAATCAGTCAGGACACAGGGAGAGATGGAAGATTGTCCCTGCCTGCATTTGGTGGTCTATATGGATGTAGAGGAACCAGAGATGTTTTAAAAACAAGAGCTGCTCTATGCAGAATTTGAAGTTGAATTGCATGGCTCTTTTCTTTTTTTGGTGTAAACATGAATATCCTCAAGATGCAGAGGATATTCCTAGTATTTTAGAGTTCTTATGACCTCCATAGGAGTTCTTTTCTTTTAGCAACTTTTGGATGTAAGTATTACTAGAATACTCCTTATGTATTCTTTGTTTATAATACAAGTTACCTTTCTCAAAAAAAAAAAAAAGGTCAACTTTTGTTGTCTATATTTCAATTATCTTTCTTTTCTTATTTTTTGGAAACTTTTTCCTCCTTGTGTGGGACTGCTTTTCAAGGTTCTGAATGACCTGAACTGCAATTTTCTGTGGCAGGTTAAGGGGCTCTATCGAGGAGCTACATCTTCGTTCATTGGCATGGCCTTTGAGAGCTCACTTGTATTTGGCATTTACTCCCAAACAAAACTATTGCTGCAGGTTAGTTCAATGCTCATCGAGCAATGAGTTTGCGCTGTGATTCAATTCAAAGATTGTTTGTGACTAGTTTATGTTGAAAGGCAACTACTCTCACAACCGTTAACAGTATCTAGGAACTTCGGCGCTTTTGTGACAACATCTCAGTAACTTGTTATCGATTACAAACATTTTGTGTTTGCTTTAAAGGGTGGACCTGATGGAGGTATGCCCCAGCCTCAAGCGATAATTCCTTCAGCTGCCTTTGGAGGAGCTATTATCAGCTTCATTCTATGTCCATCAGAACTGGTGAAGGTAAGTGATGTGAGGGTTCATAACATCCTGCTTTAGAGTTGCTTGGAAGTATCATCCTTATTATATCTATGATGCCAGTGTAGGATGCAAGTTCAGGGTGCTGATTCTGTGGTACCAAGCTCCAGTAGATATGGTGGTCCTCTTGAGTGTGCCCTTAAAACTGTAAAATGTGAAGGGGTGAGAAATTTTTTGATTGACACAAATTTTCCTTCTGGTGTGTATTTAAGCTGACAAAGACCCTCTCCAGATCATAGGCATATTTCGAGGAGGCTTCACAACCTTATTAAGAGAATCTTTCGGAAACGCTGTCTTCTTTAGTACATATGAATATGTGCGTTATCACTTGCATCTACAACATAAAGGGGCTTCCTCTGAGTCTAGCCAATTGATTGATATTGGAGTTGGAATAATGAGTGGCGGTCTTGGCGGTATAGCAGTGAGTATTCTTGGTTGGAATTCATATTCTTAATGACTTCTCTTTCTTTTCCTTGCTTGGTTTAATGCTGTCTGTAAACTTTCCATGTGGATGTTTTATACACCAATTAATTCTGTGCATCTTCTCTTTTCAGTGCTGGTCAGCAGTTCTGCCGTTGGATGTAGCAAAAACTATAATTCAAACTACCCCAGAGAAAGACCATACGAGAAATCCGTTTCGTGTTTTAAAATCGGTAGTTACCATAATCTCTTGTATTTTGGAACTTGAAATACTAGATGAAATGCCTGATTCAGTTTATTATGATAGATATATGCAAGATCTGGTCTTAGAGGATGCTATATGGGTCTAGGTCCTACAATTGTGAGGGCGTTTCCTGCTAATGCAGCTGCAATTGTTACATGGGAGCTGTCTGCCAAACTGTTGGGAATCAAGCGTGATTTGAACTAGTAAGATATCTTGATTGCTGCCAATATTTATTCTGGTTTGCCTGCTGGCTTTAAGCTTTAGAGGCGCCGTAGCAAGGTCTGCATGTTTCTTTTGATATGCCCTCTGTCGTGCTACTAATTTGGCACAATCACGTTTTACTTTCTTAATGAGATAATCTGAGTATCTTTAATTTCAGCTTTGTGGTTCTCTCATTTTGGTTTTTTTCCTTCTTAACTCTTCAAATGAGTGTTCTCCGAGTGTCTTTAGTTTCAGTTTTGTGGTGCTCTCATTTTTTAATTTTTTTTCCTCTTTAACTCTTCAAATGAGTGTTCTTCTTAGGCTTTATTGTGCATCATTATTAGCTATTTAGCTGCAATATTGATGATTATTTTATGAAAGATAGTTTTTGCATACTTCTATATGCTTCTGTTCAGTCGAACACTAACTGATGCCTACATTTAAGAAGGTCAATTCTACCTGTTTCTCTCACACTGTTTATGTTTACGATGCACATTCAGTGTTGTTTGTTGCATGAGGTGGAAAGCATTTTTTATACTAGACTCGAGCTCTGTCAGGAAAGTAATGGTAATTAAAAAAATAAAAAAGAAACTTTGTAGTGTGAGATGACAAGTCCGATAGGGTAGTTTTCAAGCAGCATCCATGTGAAACACAGGATAGCTTTATTTTCGGTCTACAAACTATCGAAGTACCAACAGACAAAAGTTAATGACACATTCTTTCATACTATTTTCATTTCAAATGAAATGAATTACTACTTTATGCATACCTGAAGATAACATTTTTTGTTAAAAAGGAAATATGGCAAATGACAGAAGAGAGAGAGCGTGATAAAACTCTTATGTGTTTCAGAGGGAGCTTCTGTCCCCATCAGTCCACTAGTAGGTGCCCGTTCAACTTGACCCTTCTCCTGGAGGATCATGTGCACTTTTACGGCGGCGTTCGTTGTGGCCTGCCAACCGTCTCCTGCAACTCTTTTTTGCATCATCAAACTCCGCCAACTGATGAAATCTGCTTACCATAAATTTATAATGTAATAAATTTCGCATAAGTAGTTCTGAGAGGATGGCAAGAGAACCAAGATGTCACACTCTTGGAACAAAATAGAGCAAGAAAAATCACGTCAAGTAAATTCTGATTGGTTCTTTTCTAGTCACTAAGGGAAATGGTGCACAGGGAGAAAAGCTCTCTGTCCTTGCTAATTTCTTTTTGTTAATGTCTGTTTTTACTCTCTTTTATGTTTCAATTGTCAGATACTCAGACCATTGTGAGTTTTCAGTACTTATATTTTACCTATGTCGAGACTTTGCAACAGGAAAGCAGCTGCTTAGAAAATCAGTAAAATCATTGTTGTGTATACTGAGTTTCATAATTGAGAGGATACATACTTTTATAGGAAAAGAGGGAATCTTCTTTAGGTTACCCCAATATAATCTTCGTTTTGGAAAAGAAAATTGGGTAACAGTCCTGTTTGAAAGTAGAGAAAATATTTTTTTCTCCGTAGTAGTAATATTTTGTCCGTCTTTATAGGAAATGATGGTGATTCTGAGAATACACCAGTATCAGATGTGATCAATCTCAGCAGGGACTCGGGGAGAATCAGCAGTCAAGGCTTCCTGCCTGCCGGAAAAAGCAGGGGATGGCAAAGAATCCCCATTTGAGACTCCACTAACAGATTGTTCTCCATGTATTTTTCATTTAAATTGCCTTCACCTTAAATTTAAAGCAGCACTGAGCACAATGAAATTCATACAAAAGAAATAACAGTTAAAATAGTTGTTCTGATTTGGCTTTGGTTCCATAATGTTGCTCGGACTCTTCAAAATATTGACAAGTGTGTGTCGAATCCTCCAAAAGTAGTGCATTTTTGGAGGATCCGACACGGGTGTGGCAACATAGGTTCCATGTTACGTGAATCTGGAAGCTCTTTATCCTCACCAACCAGACTCTGAGCTTTTCATGAAGGTATTGCATAATTTTAAGCAGCATAATAGAAAAATATTGATGAATTTACTTTTCACCTGGAAACTACTTCGTGTGCTTAATGTGAGAGAAGACTAATCAGCCTTGCAACGTTGTGCCACTGTTTTTTGTTCTTGTTGCAGGAAATGATCTTTGATGTAGATATAATAGACCTCTAGCTAAAAAAATTGTTCTTTTGTGGTCATTGGTAAAGTGAAATGCTTGTTTGTTTGCATCCTAATGGCTGTCTGTGTGCACTCTAGACTGTGCATATAAATGCATTTTACCCCTACAGAGAGTAATTTAACTATGTTTTTTCCAAGTAACTAGAATGGGCAGTTACTTGTTAGTTATCTTTAAGGTGATCTGATGAGTGTATTTAGAAGTTAAACTCAAATTGCATATTGAAAGATCAGAGTTTCTGAACCTGCTGCATTGCTGACAGAAACGCTGTCGGAGTCCATCAATAAGTACTGCTGGAGCCTTTGCATGAAATTCACAGACCTTGTGGCGGCGATGGTATGTCTTAGCATTCACCATATCTGCAGTGCAGTCCTCAACTTGACAGGAAGGCTGCCTTGACCCCTCTCCCATGGATACCTTCCTTCCGGAGCGAGTCAAGACCCTCTTCTTTTTGGTATCCCCTACAGCATTTTCATCTTCCTCGTCATCCTCCTCTTCCTTGTTTCTCTTCCCTTCCCATTTGCTATTTTCCATCTCTTTGAGGGGGAGGAAAGAAACAAGTTGAGGAAAACTAGAGTGAGGAGCACAAGAATATGAGTAGATTAATAATGTGAAATTTAGCAATAAAGGTGAAAGAGAAGGGAGAGAATATGTGTGGACCACTCCACACACCCAAGGGTATGACTTAGTGGTTCAATGAAGTGAGATGAGAACTATGAGGTCTCAGGTTTAAGTTTTGGTAGAGGCAAAAACACATTCATTTATCTAAGCTTTGATGGATAGATTGAGTTACTCGGAACTGGTGGGAAGTAACAAATACCTTGTGGAACTAGTCGAGATGTGTACAACACCACACTTATTAAACAAAAACGAATATGTGAGGACCACAAAGCTCCATACTTTTCTGGTTCTATATAGTAAGTGGAAAAGTGGAGAACAGGATTTGGATTAAAGATGAGCTAAAGATACTACAATTTGATAGGTTTCTCGTACATGTTTATGTTGACAGATGAAGGTACTCTTACTGGCCTCAACTTGCAACATACAAAAGGACTTCAACTTTAACGTGACCTAAGCATTATTGCATGTAAAAGAAGAACGTGACCATTCACAATATTGATGACTTTGATACCATTTCTTTTTTTCTATACATCTATAGTGTTTTATAACTTTACCTCAAGTGAGGTAATTTGTTGCAAAACTAGGGACGCAATGAGACAATGGGATTCGAAAAAACACGAGGGGTCGTTTGGTTATCGGGATTAGGCTACTCGTACTAAAGATTTTGTTCGAAAGGATCCTCTTATTCTCATGGCCTAATTTAGTCGACCCTCTTTTCTTCCCATGAATTTGAAACCAAAATGTAGAGAGAAGTATTGAAAACACCTCTGAACTTTGCGTGAATTGTTACTTTTGTTTCTGAACTATTGACCGCCTTAAAATATCCTTCTACTTGACTAAATAAACTTAAATACACCTCTGATCCTACCACATGGTTGTAGTACACTCCTAAATTCTTGCTAAGTTTAGGAATATATTCAACACTTCTCTTGGCTTTTTATTAATAGTCTCATGCTCCTACAAGAGTTTGAGAGTTGAAACCACTTGTTATGTCATGTGGCAGATCGTGGGTATATTTAAGTTCAGTTAATCAAGTAGAGGGGTGTTTTAAAAACTGTCAATAATTTAAGGATGAAACTAACAATTCACACCAAGTTTAAGGTTGTTTTCAATACTTCTCTCCAAAATGTATATTATAGTTGTAATATTCTATTTTGATTTAATAGTTAACATTCAAGCAACAAGAAAAAAATTCTGGTTTTACAAAAGTAAAATATAAGAAATATTGGAATTGCATTTTATCTTGTGTTTGGTTGTTGGTTTTAGTTGAAATTGGTATAATTTTTTGGGAAATTTTTCAAAAGAGCAATATTTTAGCTTTTAGTGGGACTTCTTAGTAACAGTTTTATTATTTATTAAAAATGTCATTATTTTAGTTTGTTAAGGGATTAATTATGTATTTATTTTATTTTGATTAATTTGAAAGAATACAAATAATTAATAACAGAACAGAGAAAATCATGGAACAAAAAAAAATCAAAAAAGGTAAAAAAAAATTTAAATACAAATCAGTTACGTTTTGAAAAGAGCATAAATAGACATCTTTCTGTCAAGCGTTTTTTTGCTTTCTTCTTAAGAACATCAAAAAAAAAAATTAAAATAGTTTAGTTTGTCTTCCGAATCATTTATCTGATAACTTTCAAAACTTCTTTAAGTTGAATACAACATATTTTTGAAACATAATTTTTTAAAATTGACAACTATGAATTTGTCGCATCCAGTGAACAATCGAAAAATAATCGGGTATTTTTTTATTTTTTTATTTGTTTGGATGAGATATTCGTATATGTCGAGTACAAGAGTGTTGTGTTTTTTTCCTTATTGAATCAGTGAAATCTTTGAATGCATTGGGATTTATAGCTTTTCTCGGATGTTTTGTATCCAAATTATGATGTATAACGAATGAAATTGTTTTTTTTTAGTTTAGTAGCTGTTTTTTCTGTTTGAATGCATACAATAATTTGTATCCCATTAAGTGAATGTAACTAATCGATCATGAACTATAATTTGTATCCCATTAAGTGAATGTAACTAATCGATCATGAACTATATGTTGAATACAACAATATATGAATACAAAAGTGAGATGAAAATACAAAGTTATAAATACAAAGTGAGATTGAATATAAAGTTGTGAATACAAAAGAAATACTCTCTTCATTTGAGATACAAAGTGACTTTGAAAGGTAAAATACAAACTAATGGATCATGAATTATATGTTGAATACAACAATATATGAATACAAAAATGAGATGAAAATACAAAGTTATAAATACAAAGTGAGATTGAATATAAAGTTGTGAATACAAAAGAAATTAAATACTCTCTTCATTTGAAATACAAAGTGACTTTGAAAGGTAAAGTAGGCACATAAAATACAAAACTTGTTGGTATACAATTAGGTTGAATACAAAATAAAAGAGAAATACAAACTTGTTCACATATAAATTGAGATTGAAATACAGAATGAATACCCAATAAAATACAAAATTGTTAGCATACAATTAGGATGAATACAAATTAAGAAGGAAATACAAACATGTTGGTATACTAATTGAGATTGAAATACAATACAACCCTTGGGTAATACACAAATCAAATGAGGGAAATTTCCCAAAATTTTGAATATTATTTGGTATACCTCTAGTAATTCTGATTGAATCAGTCATTGTAGACAATCAGATGCTTTCCCCATAATCTAAAACCCTAAAAGCAAATTTCGATATTATCAAATTTTAAAATGTATTAAATACCAAACAAAACAAACATATATATGAATTTCTAGAACCTACAAAATCTGAAAAATTAAAAGAAAATCACAAAAAAAAATGAAATTAATAAATATATGATGAATATTTGAAAAAAATCACATAAAAATTGAAAAATTTGACTGAAAATCCGTAATATATAGAATCAGTGATTCAAACATCAAATTAAAAAAAAATCAAAATTGATAATGGAAATTACCTTGCCAACCGAGAAATCTGCTTGAATTAATAAAGAGATTTCGTTTAACAATAAAGAAAATTTCTTGATGAACAACAATTTAGCACTTTGAAGAAATATAAACTTGAAACGTGAAAGGTGGGGAAGAAACGTGAAAGTTGGGGAAGAAACGTGAATGGTGATGAAAAAAGGTTAATGGTATTGGTTTAGTTATTTTTTTTCACTTTAAACGGTTATTGATATATAATTTGGTCTAATATAGGACTCTTTCGATAAATAAAATTAATTTAAAATACTAAAATCTGAATACATATTATTTTATAAAAATATTGTCATTCTGTCATTTTAAATAAATATTTTAAAGTGTTGTTATTTTGACTAATTATGTTAGGTATTATGACTTAATTGCTAATTTTCCCTATTTTTTTTTATTGAGATACTAATCTTGATATACTTATTATGTGATGTTCGATAACTAATGACGACATATTTCATAACAAATCTATGTTGAACCTATCGATTCAATCTATTCTTAGAATCAAATTAAGACACAAAAAAAAAAGAATATTTAACACGGCACAACATTCTCTGAGGGCATGTAATGTCTAGTTGTTTTAGTCAGAATATCTACAGTAATGTCTCTATTAGATTTTACGATTGGAATAAGGAAAAAGTTAATTAATATGTATTTTGGCCTTAATTAATTTACATTATTATTCTTATGGATTTATGGTAGACATTAGACATTGTGGTTAATTTGGTGTACTTTCAAGCAAGGACGATTCTGTGTTTTGACCTATGGGAAAAGCTATAGCCATGTCCCTTTCTTCCATTTATGGGGCATGGTTCCGAGTACGAGAATTAAATTATTAATGTTTTGTGAATTTAATATTCTTTATATATATATATATATATATATATTTGAAAAAGACATTATAAATAATATTTCTTTTGTTTTAATTCTTGTGAAGGTATTTGATTGGGTACAATATTTAAGAAATAAAAATTTTGAAAATTGTGATCTAATATAATGTGTGATTGTAAAAATTATTTTATTAGAAGTAAAAAAGTATTTTATAATCAAATATTTCTTTTAGTAATAAAATAAACAAAAAGATGGTAGTAAAGTGATAAGTTCTCAAAAGGACTTATTGAGGATAAAACATTGAGGGACTTGAATTCGAGACTTCTGATTAAAGATGAAAGATTATTTATTACTTTATCACAATCCTTTATCGATTTTTGCATTGTATCATGACCCAAGCCAACTACTTAATTAACAAGTCTATGATTTAGTCAAATTGTTATTAAACATACAAACATATTATTCTTTTTTAGATTGACTAAAAAAAAGAGTGATACATAAAAAAAATGAAGGGTATAATATAATAACTTAAAATATTTTTAAAAAGTTATACTCCTAATAAAAATTAAAACTCTCTTTGATTCTTCATAATAATGATACTTTTTTGAATTTTTCACCTTAATAATTGATATCCACTTTGAATCTCTGATTAATGTGAGTTCACACCAAATTTTATTCTCTTCGAATTAAAACATGTAAAATTATGAATGGAAAGTATTTTAATTTTTTTTACGTTTACTTAAAGATGTCTTATTTATCCCTTTATTTTTTGTCCTATATTGCTGCCTCTATCATATCACATAGGAATCTAAGTATTAAAATGATTCCAAACATCTATTTTGGTACATAATAATTGTGATATCCACTCATAGTACTAAGATGCAAAATGGCCACAACCAAAATCGAACAAATGAAGAATACCTTATCTGGACCCAAAAAATAAAGTGTAACAAATCTTTATAATAGTCTTACAAAATTTTATTAGTCAATTGATGTAAACTAATAATACAAAGGATTTTAGGCATTTATTATTTGTCTTTAACATTAAAATATCTGAAATCAAATGTATATTAGGATAATTAAAGTATTGCCTTTGGATTTGAACACTAATTACAAAATAAAGAGGCATGCTACAGTTGACAGATTACAAAAGTTTGGCATAGATACTTAAAACTTTCTTTCTTAGGAATGATCTGTGCGGCAAGTCTCACTTCTACATCTGTCTCATCCAACACATCACTGAATTTGCAACATTAATATTTTGTTTTGGTCCTACTCAACCTGAACCCTTTGGACTCTAGCGTTTGTCTCCACACCTCCAACCGCGCATTAACTTTGTCCCGCGTCTCATCAATCAGTATTATGTCATCCGCAAATAACATACACCATGGGACCTTCTCCTGAATAGACCGCGTCAACTCATCCATCACCAAAGCAAATAGGAAAGGGCTTAGGACTGATCCCTGGTGCAGCCCCATCTCCATTGGGAAATGTTTTGAGTCTCCTCCAACTGTTCTAACCCGAGTCTTGGCTCCACCGTACATGTCCTTTATCGCCCTAATATAAATCATCGGGACTCATTTAGACTCCAAGCACCTCCAGAGGACACTCCTCGGTACTTTGTCATAGGCCTTTTCAAGGTCAATGAACACCATATGTAGGTCTCTCTTCCTTTCTCTATATTTTTCTACCAATCTACACATAAGATGAATGGCTTCGGTGGTCGAACGTCCCGGCATGAATCCAAACTGATTCTCAGAGATGGACACCCCTCTGCTCACCCTCATCTCCACCACTCTCTCCCAAATCTTCATAGTATGGCTCAACAATTTGATACCCCTGTAGTTGTTACAGTTTTGGATATCACCCTTGTTTTTATACAAAAGAAAGTCTTACATATGCACCATAATAATGGGCTTATGGGTAAAGTGAGCTAGTCAAATTGGGCTAAATTTATCGACAAAGAAAAGGAAGGAGATCCAAAACCTTGGACTTTTATTTGTGTATAACTTACATAAATCTCATAGTGTAAGACTTAAATTACATTTTATCCCTACTCTTTTCTATTTTACAAAAATTCCCTAAAATATCAGCCATCCGGATACACGAATGTTGTCCTACAGTAAGTGTTAATCTATTGCACTAAAACAGGAAATAAATCTGAAAATCTAATTAAATCCCATAGATTACGCTTACGTTTCTTTTTACTAACAATTAGACAAATTTAATTTATGTATTAATTTGCTTCATATTTATTGTATCAGATACATAGATGCAAAATCTTCACATTTTGCCTCAAACTAAACAAACTTTTGATAATAACATTTTTGTATCACCATTTATGAATTTGATACATACTTGTGTGGCACTTTAATGTATCATATATATAAGTTAATAAGTATCAGATGTATTGTTGTGTGCCAAGATCGCTATTATGTAGTCATGACATGTTGTTATGTATCAATTTGTACAAAAAAATTTACCACACATATTTAGCTATGAAAATAGTAAGATTTATGTATCACGCATATAATTTGGTAGTGTGTACGGATACACATCCTTCTAAATTTGAATAAGGTAGAAGATACATAGTCACACCTAGATACATGATAAACGATACACTTGGTAGAAGTTTTGTATCAAGTATCAAAACTAATTAAGGTTATGTATCAAAACTAATATTTGAACATGATATACACTGTGCATGATAAATTGTAATGTAATATTGAAACAAAGGCATTATACATTAATTAAGAAAAAAAATTAACATAATATGTATCACAAACTATAGTCGTAAGATGATTTAGTAATTTGAACACGATACATTGTACACAATGAAATTGTAATGTATCATAATGTTGAAACGAAAGCAGTATACATTAATTTAAGAAACAAAAACAACTGAATACATTACAAATTTGAACCCATATATATCAGAAAAAGATGAACAAGAAAAAATCGGGAAAAAAAATCAACAATCTGATTTGTTTCGACTTCTCCATCTCAACATTCACTTTAGAAGCTGTTTTTCCGCCGTTGAAGTTTATTGGGACATTACAAGTGGGATTTAGTGAGTTCACTAAGTACACCTTGCACTTGCCCATATATGCTCCTATTAATGATTTGGGCACGATCCGAAACTCACTATTCTTGTCTGTTATGGCTGATTGAACAATTGCATTCTTCCCGTTGTAGCAAACTAGTCTTGCAGAAGCTCCTGCAAGAATACTATTATTAACCATTGAATCATATTATGTTCAATTCCAAGAGAAAAAATGATTACAAGATGATATAAGAATTTCAAATTCAGTGTGCTTGAAAGAGTATTACTAGAATACTAAAATAGGTGACCCACGAAAAATATTTAAAAAAAAATGAAGTCGAAGATGCTTCCTTCTTCAAGTAATTGGGTAAGCCCAATATTGAAATATGAACTTTTATTCATATGTATTTGCGATTTTTGAAGATGAAACTGAAAACTGAAGGTATGAAAAGAGATCTACCTCTTGAATAACTTGAAATCATTAATTCGAAAGAGAAAATATTTGAAATTCAAAAATGGATTAATGGGATAATTGTGGAAAAATTTGTGGCGTGAAAAAAGGAGCAAAAAATCGTGGGAATCTAAAGTTGGAGAAGAAGAAAAGGATGGGAGAGATGTATGGAGTGAAATCAGGAAGTGATAAACATGAGTTTGGGGAGTGGGAGTTATGTTTGTGTTACACTAAAAAATAAGGAATTTTGGAAAATTTTAGAACTGATAGAGAATAATGGAAATTATGAAGAAAAAAAAAAGGTGTTTATATAGGTAATGTTTCCTTTATTTATTCACATAGAAAGGGAAAAAGACCCAAAACTCAAAAATGGGCAAATAAGAAATCAGGAAAATGGAGTACAAACAACTGTTTGTTTGCTTTGGTGATAACTGTTATGGAGAGAGCGCAACTTGATCAGATTTCAAAACAACAATTATCAGATGGAAAAAAGATGTAGAGAAATAACTTTATTCATGAATACACGAGTGTAGAGTAAATAATTTACTATTTTGATAGCCTATGTAAAAGGAGTCGAAATGATTTTTGATTTTCTTCTGCTTATTTGATATAATATAGAGAAACAATGGATCAACACTATTTGGTTTTGTAATGAGCTAATTTGATCTTAATAAAAATTGTTTTATTTACTAAGAAAAAGAATATGCACAATTTATTTTTTGTTAAAACATACTTAATAAATATTAATTCAAATAGAAAGTAATTAAATATAAAAAAAATATTTTTAATAAAATAAAATTATTATTTGATTAAAAATAAAATATTTATGTCTGTTAGTAATGATGGAGATGGTTTGTAGTGATAGTAGCAGAGGCGTATCCAGGATTTTGAGATGATGGGTGCACTATTACAAAAAGGTGGATCTAAGATATAAATTTGATCGATTTAACATTTAGATTCTTATCACTAAAAATAATTAAAATTTTAAAATTATAGGTCCAAAGTTATTTTTACCTATCCAAACCACTTAGAGAGACATTACCCAATTTTAAAAAGGAAAATAAAATAAGATAACTAAAAGATTCAAATTTCTAACCTCACTTAGAGAGGTGCACCCAACATAATCGCACGGTATAATACTTCAAGTGTTTAAATATTTTAAAAAAATATAACACTACTATATATGATTTCAGAAGGGGAGCATGAGTTCACGTGAACTCGGTGACCCCTTCTTGGATATGCCTCTGGATAGTAGCAATATGATTGATGCTAGTGGCTAGTAATAGTGGTGGTAATAGTTAGTGCTAGTGACTATTGGCTAGTAATGTTGGTGATGATAGTTGTAACGGTGGAGGTAGTTGGTATTGTAGTGGTTGGCGCGATAGTGGGAGGTCATAATAATAGTGAAATTGGTTGATGTTACTAGTCACGATGATAATATGTGATGATGGTTCATAGTGCTAATGATAGTTGATAATTATACTAGTTGTGATGATAGTGGACTAGTGGTGATGACAATGAATAGTAACTAGGCATATTACATAAACATGATCATTAATTTGACGTTAACTGATAAATATGACCTTTAACTTTGAGTGTGAACAAGTAAAATATGATAGTGATCAATAATAGTGATTGACAACACGACGATGGTAATTATAATTGTGAGTCACTCTTTTTATATTTTCACTCTTTTTTTTTGTTGCCTTAAATAGGGTAGACTAGTTAAGCTAAAAAAATAATTTAAAGAAGATAAAATCGTAAATTACAAAACCCAGGAATTAGGTCCAAAAACCCTTTGTTCATTCTCTTCTCCAGTGAGCCACCAAAACTTTCTTCGCTTCTAACTCTCCAATGGCGATTCTGGTTAGCTCCAAAGCGGAGCTGAAACGTAGAGAGAAGCAGAAGAAGAAGGCAAAATCAGGAGGATTTGAGTCATTAGGCTTAAGCTCTAATATCTTCAGAGGAATCAAACGAAAAGGTTACAGAGTTCCTACGCCTATTCAGCGTAAAACAATGCCACTTATACTCTCTGGATTCGATGTTGTTGCTATGGCCCGTACTGGTTCTGGTAAAACGGCGGCGTTCCTTGTGCCTATGCTTGAGAAATTGAAGCAGCATGTGCCTCAAGCTGGTGTTAGAGCTCTAATTCTTTCTCCAACTAGGGATTTGGCGCTTCAAACACTTAAGTTTACCAAAGAACTTGGTCGATTCACAGGTGCTTTGCTTTTTCCTCTCGTATTTGGCTTGTTTGGATAATTGTTACCTATTGTATTGTATTGTGTTGTGTTGTAGTTTTAATACAATGCTTGTTTTTATTGCTACTTAAATTGTATTGTATAGTATTGTTAAATCTATACTTAGGTTAAAGACTAAAAGTCCCATTTTGTGTGACGTAACAAAAGAAAGGAGGGAAGATTGTTAGAATTACCGCTTTTCGTGTTGGTGCTATGAGTTTTAGTCGAATTACCTGTAGCCTCAAATGGTAAAAGCTGATTTTTTTTCTCCTTGATGCAGATATTCGGGTTAGTTTGTTGGTTGGTGGTGATAGTATGGAAAGCCAATTTGAAGAATTGGCACAAAGTCCTGATATTATAATTGCAACTCCTGGTCGGCTCATGCACCATTTATCTGAGGTTGATGATATGTCACTGCGCACTGTGGAGTATGTTGTTTTTGATGAAGCTGATTGTTTGTTTAGCATGGGTTTTGCTGAGCAATTGCATACAATTCTCACCCGTCTAGGTGAGAATCGCCAGACTCTGCTTTTCAGTGCAACTTTACCCAGTGCCCTTGCTGAATTTGCCAAGGCTGGGCTTCGAGACCCTCAGCTTGTGAGGCTTGATTTGGATACAAAGATAAGTCCAGACTTGAAGGTTGCATTTTTCACTGTAAGACAGGAGGAGAAGCATGCTGCACTTCTGTATCTGATTCGTGAACAAATAACTTCTGATCAGCAAACTATAGTTTTTGTTTCCACCAAGTATCATGTTGAGTTCCTCAACATTCTTTTAAGAGAAGAGGGTGTTGAAGCTTCTGTTTGTTATGGTGATATGGATCACGATGCTCGCAAAATTCATGTTTCTAGATTTAGAGCAAGAAAGACCATGGTGCTCATTGTGACTGATGTGGCTGCTAGAGGAATTGATATTCCACTGCTTGATAATGTTATCAACTTTGATTTTCCTACCAAACCTAAACTTTTTGTTCATCGAGTTGGGCGAGCTGCAAGGGCTGGTCGTATTGGCACTGCATATTCTCTTGTCACATCCGACGACATGGCTTATTTGTTAGATCTTCATCTCTTTCTATCTAAACCAATCAGGGCTGCACCAACTGAGGAAGAGGTTTTCCAAGATATGGATGGAGTCCTGTCCAAAATAGATCAAGCAGTTGCCAATGGAGAAACTGTCTATGGACGTTTTCCACAAACTGTTCTAGATCTCCTCTCAGATAGAGTTCGGGAAATCATTGATCATTCAACTGAACTAGAAACTCTGCAGAGGCCATGCACTAAAGCATTTGGGTTGTACTCAAAGACAAAATCAAGGCCTTCTAAAGAGTCCATTAAAAGAGTAAAAGACCTACCCCGCGAAGGGTTGCATCCAATGTTCAAAAATGACCTCCGTGGTAATGAATTATCAGCAATGGCCTTTTCTGAACGCTTGAAGGCCTTCAGGTTATTCTACAAGTCCTTTTGTATTTTTGATTGTTATGTTGTCCATGGAGGAAGGATATTATTTCTGTTCTTTAACATTACATCTTGTTATAGACCTAAGCAGACAATCCTGGAAGCTGAAGGTGAAGCCGCTAAGTCAAAAAAACAAGTAAACTTCTTATCCTTTATGTTAGCTGCTATTATATCAACTAGAACATGGAGAACTTCAAATTCCTGTTATAATTTATGGTCTCTTTTGAATGCAGCTTGTGTTTATTTTTCTACAGCTCCTATTGGCTTTCACATCATGTTCTCTGACTAGTATCTGGACACGTGCACACGTACCCCATATCAATGAGTATAAACTTTTTAAAATCACATAATATTATTAAAGAATCTTTTTGAGTTATAAAATGGAAGTTAAAGAAATAATTCTTCGTACTGAAAATGATGAATGTTAATCTTATTGGTTAACAAAGAAACCATACCCAATATAAATTCTCGAAAATGCAAACAAAATTGATCGGTCACGTGTTCATCATTAATTGTTGATAAGTATATCATCTTGTGTACAACATTACCTGTTTCAAAAATAAATTAAATTATATATCATCTTGTGTATGAAATTCGTTCAGCTTATGTTGGCTAGAAATGTTTTTCTTAATGAAGTGGCTAGAAATGTTGACAAAATTGAAGTCCTTTGTTTTTGTACGTATTCAACAACACAAAACTTAAAAACATTGCACACACAGAAAACTATATTCTTGACATAAAAACTCTACATAAACGAACAACAACAACAACAACATACCCAGTGAAGTCCCATTAAGTGGGGTCTGGGGAGGGTAGAGTGAACGTAGAGCTTACCACTACCTCGGGGAGGTAGAGATGCTCTACATATATGAAGCAAAAAAGTATTAATTAGATAAAAATGAACACAAAGGGGTGATGTGAAGTGCCAACTTCTTCAGAGGCTGATACAGTTCTCTTCTCAATGGAAAAAATAAGTACGACTTTGCAATAAAGAAAGTCGATCACTTTGATAATTGAGAGCAACGGGTAGCATGTTATCTTGACCACGTTTTACAAATTGGAAACAAATGTTTTTCTAATAGTTTAAGCCTCTTATTCAGATTCTAATTGTATATTTAAGTCTTAAAGACAGTTTCTTTCTCGTTAGTTCCTTTTAGTTTCAGATAACCTTGCTTAAACATACATCACAAACTTTATATTTTGAAAACAACTTATTCAGAATCATAAGGGCCAAAGAAATGCTCAATTTTTGTGATAAAGATGAAGACATAATTACAATTTAAGGGCTAAAATTAATTTGAGATGTTTGGCTTCAAATCAAGCTAAAGTGTTCAAGACGAGATACAACCAGACATAAAGAAATCAACTACAAAGAACAAATCTTACACCTCTATGCATCACACATGAGGAAGGGTTACTCCTAGGTTGTTATAAAAGTGCGATAGCGAAAATTTAGAATAAAATAAGATCATAAATTCTACTTCATACTGCCACTGAAGACTCTTTATCTCTGAAAAATGTTAAATATGTTGTTTAGGTAGTTGCATACTATCCACCGCAAATGAATTTTGTTTGCTCCCTTCGGTCAAATTTATCCAACCTCAAATGCCTAAAGTTTATCTCCATAACCACATTTCTTTCTTTTCGTTTACTATCAATTCCATATAATGCTCTGTGTATTTTTCCAAGTATAAATTTCAACAATAATAGTAATTGAAACTGTATGCACTTGTTACATTTTCGTTTCCCTCTTCCATGAAATAGACAAATAAGCAAAATAGAAGCTACATTTGAGACATGCATAAAATATTTTTTTCGTAAGTCATGAATGAAGCAAGTTCACAACAATTATATAGAAGGCTAGATAGATTAAACAAGCAGTCATATGAACTACAAGAGAATTGGACAAGATTATTCTAGTAAAAACATAGAGAGTTTTTTTTTTTTTTTTGAAAAGGTAACTTGTATTATAAACACAGGAATACTCAGGATGTATTCCAGTAATACTTACAATCAGAAATACAAAAGTGTTGCTGTTTTCCTATGAACTCCTTAAGGACTCTAACATACTAGTGATATCCTCATCTTCATGAGGATATTCATGTTTACACCAAAAATAGAAAAGAACTAAATATTTCAGCTTCATCTTCTCCATAGAGCAGCTCTTGTTCTCCAAACATCTTTGATTCCTTTCCAGCCAAATAGTCCACCAAATGCAGGCCGGGACAATCTTCCATCTCTCCCTGTGCCCCGACTGATTTCCATCCCGATTCCAACATGCCATAGAGAGTTTTTCAAGTTGCTTGTTTAGACTACAAGTAAAAAAAGTGAGTAAAATAAAAGGTTTAACTAGTTGGTACATATACATGCGCAGCATTGTAATTCTTTTTCAAGACTCTGAATCTTGACATAAAAACATAGAATGCACTCCTGCGAACACCTTTTCTTGCCTCTCTCCATTTTACACGTACTTATGGTTATGGAGCAAAATTTGACCATTTGTAGAATGGTCTTTTCCTCACTGTACACAAATACAATATATAACCTACCTCTAGAAAATGCCTTCTCCATTATTGTGGGATAAATTCCACCTTAATAAATTATAAACTATATTCTGTGTGTAGTTGGCAAGTAACTGTTAAATCAAAGCATGAATTCGCTGCTAAAGGCCTTAACCGCAGAAACATAAATAAATTTAGGGAGTGAGTGAGACCCAAGGGTGACACCCTACTGGTCAATGAAGTGGTTGAGAACCATGAGGTAAAATATTAGGTGATTCTTCCCATCTGTCCTAGCCGGAAAGTTACCTAGTAACTAAAGCTCGTGGGAGGTGGCAGGTATCCCGTGGAATTAGTTGAGGTGCGTGAAAGCTGGCCCAGACACCACAGTCATTAAAAAATAATATCAGGGAGTGAGGGTTAAAGAATGTGTAAAATTTAAACTGCTGGTAAATTAAAAAGGTAATGAACATGAGTACTTGAAGAGTGAAAGCATATGAAATTTTATATTGTATTTATTTAACATGAAATATTGTGTGTTCTTATTACATTGAGGTGCATTATGTCGAAAGTCGTTAAAAGCTTAATTCTGGAGTATATGTAGTACCAAAGGTAATGTATTCTAAGATTTCCAGTTAGATGTATATTTACCATCATGTCTTCGGAACTTATGTGTTACTGGAATTCTTAGTCAACTTGCACATTGTTCTTCCCCATTCCCAAGTATGTCTTAGAGGTGATTCTTAATTAATATTTTGGATAACCCATGCAGAATCAAATGGTTGATGTGATGAAGATGAAAAGAGCTATTCATGAGGAGGTCATCAATAAAGTTCGTCAACAGCGCTCGAGTGTTCCTGCTTCAAAGGTGAAGCTCCTTTCTTTGTGTGATTTTTTGTTTAGATGCTCTTTGAGTGTGCTCTCTAGTTGTTTTCATAATACAGACAGGAAATCTAAAAGGACAAGGTATTCTATGGATCTGTAACACGATATTCTCAGATGCTGGTAACTTTTGAAATTATTGACTTAGAACCTAGATGCTCTCTTGAAATTCCTGCATTATGGAATGAGATGCCCTTTGTTTACCAAGTTTAGGTGCTGTATAACTTGCACAATGGAACATAGATATATGCAACATGTGTTGTTTCATTTCCAGTTAAACCACAAACCTCAACCTGGTGAAGAACACATGGGTGTTACTTGTCAAATAGTTAGTATATAAAAGTTGTTTGATATCTGCAGACTCTTATTCTTTTCCTGATGGGTGTATGCCTTCATTTTATGCTATTTTTCTTTGGTACAAAGTTCGAAATGAGCTGGAGTATGTGGGAGTCGTTGTGTTGTCTTTGTCTTAGTTTTTGGAAAGATATCCTTCACTCTAATAAAACTATCCTGGTGGGTACTGTAGTTTCTTTCTTTTGCTTGATTTTTTTTGGTTTTCAAATAAGAATGTTGCTATGGCAGACATGGATTTGGAAATGGGTCAAACACAGAAACCAAGACAGGGAAAATCACATGCTCACTGAAAAGTCAATATGAGTGAGTTGTAATACTGATGTTTAGGCTACAAAATTGAGGATATATTGAAAAGTATCCTGAGATTTCATGTATCTTCTTGATGCCTTTCTAATACAACAACTTACTACAAAAAAAAAAGAGAGAGTATCCAGAGTAGAAGATTAGTGCCGTAAAACAGTGATTTTTTGCTTGGCCTGAACAAGCATGCTTGTATTTGGGGGAAGTGACATGGTGTCATGGTCCAGCTGATATGGCATGCATGATTTGAAAATGGGTCTAACACAGAAACCAAAGGGCAGGGAAAGAATATCACATGCTCACTGAAAAGTCAATATGAGTGAGTTGTAATACTGATGTTTAGGCTACAAAATTGAGGATATATTGAAAAGTATCCTGAAATTTCATGTATCTTCTTGATGCCTTTCTAGTACAACAACTTACTGCAAAAAAAAGAGAGTATCCTGAGTGGAAGATCAGTGCCATAGAACAGTGATTTTTGCTTGGCCTGAACAAGCATGCTTGTATTTGGGGGAAGTGACATGGCGTCATGGTGCAGCTGGCACTATTTAGTTGTTGGAAGTTCTCCCTTCAGCTATCTTTTTGTGGAGAGAAGTTATCTTCTAACTATTTGATATGATGTTATAAGAATCCTTCTCAGCATATGATTTGGTCTTATAATTTGCAAATGGTGATTAAATGTGTTCATTTGAATTTTGTTTCTATTCTATTGCAGGAAGATGATATTGATCCCACACCTTCAAAAAGGAAGGAGAAACAAGGTGTGTCCTCGTTCACTCTTCCTTTTTGTGGTTCTGTCTCATTAAATCATCTGTTCAGACATATTGATGCAAGATGTATTATCTCATCTTGGAATAGGCAGATGTGTAGTTATGAGCCTGTTATGATTTGATTTTGAACATATTGCGCCCCATTCATCAAATGGAGTAGACTTAAAAAGACAGAGAGCACCATTTAGATGAAGAAAGATAAAACTGTTTATGTGATCAATATATCACCTTATTGATATTCTCATATTCTGGATTCTGGGTGTAAGATCTCGACAGTAACCCAAACTACCAAGTTCTGGTTTTCAACTTCTTTTTAGAGTAGAGAAAAAGATCCTATTTCTTACTTTTCCAACATGTCCATTGGGTGTAAAACTGTGAGTATTTTATTCAAGTAAACTACTACTCACAGTTAACTGAGGATAAAATACCTCAAAAAAAAAATACCTCACAGTTATCATTTAAAAAAATAACTCACAGTCCATTAATGGGACATAAAATAAGTACTCACAGTTATCATTTAAAAATAATAATAGAACACTCAATTATGATTGTAAGGTTTAAAGGTGAGGGAGGGATATCCTATTAGAAAGGGCGTCACTTCAACCCATGAGTTTCGAGGTTCAAGTCACCAAGGGAGCTAGTGGAATAAAGTATTGTTGGATACTTGAGGAGGAGTATTGGTTTGGTGGGGTCTATGTCTGCTGTATCAAAAGGAAAATGAAAAGAAAAAAGGACTGTTAGGTCTAGATGAGGAAAAAAAACAGTATTGGTTTGCTTATTTGTTTCTTTTGCAGATATAATATTCATTTTAATTTGGTCTTCTGTTGATTTGTTCTTTTGCACTTGGACAGTTTCTGGTTCTAAAAGGAAATCAAAGATTTTTAAAGATGAGGAGTACTTCATAAGTGCGGTACCAACAAATCAGGTAAATAATTAACTGTGAACTAGGAGATTGTCAGTAATCATGTGATTCTTAGTGTTCTGTGGATTTTTAACTTCCTGCTTGGGAGTCTTACGCTTTTCATGTTCTTTTATTTGCATCTTGTGGAGTGACTAATCTAACTTGTATTCTTCTGCTGGCAGCATTTTGAGGCTGGACTCTCCGTGAGGGGAACCCATGGTTTTGAATCAAAAAGGTAAGCTTCACTATTGTTTCACCTATTATACATATTAGCATGGAAGATAGAGGTTTAATGTTACACATCTTGAAGTAGTTTCTTCTGCTTTCTCATGTGTTTATGGTTGAAGATCATAAGTTAATGTTTAGCTTTGAACTGCTAATACAGCATAATATGCTAGCAATCACGTTAGGGATCCAATATAGAATCAATAAAAGTAAGAATGAGCGGAAGCTAAAAAAAACTAGAACAGAAACATATAGATAGAATTTGAAACGGATCAAGAAATGTAAGAATGAATCTTGAACTTCAAGATAACCCTAGACTCACTCTTAATTGATTCCTAGCAACAACAATTTGCCAATGGAATAGGTTACACATCCCTGAGCCCTATGTATAGGGGTGTTCTTTTTGTTATTTTCAACAGAAAGTATAATCAATTGAATTGAGAGGACTTCCCTTTGAACTCTTGTAGTGGCTACTCTTGGATTCATTCTTCAACCTTCCAAAATCAACTTAAGGGGTGTGGGTTCCATAACCTATTTTCTTTTTTTTGAAATAGGTAACTTTGTATTCACACAAAAGACCTCATCAAGGAATTGATGAGGAGGGATTTACTAACCCCCCGGGGGTGCCATCATTCTCAAATCCAAAACCAAATTTTCAAAAATTTACAATTGTCCTATAAGCTCTACTAAACTATCTGCTTCCCCCACTAAATCTTGCTTACACCAAAAAAAACAAAAGACTAAGGCATCTCATCTTGATCGTCTGGGAACTGCTAGTCCTCCCTTCAAAACACCTTCCATTTCTTTCTTTCCATAGTGTCCACCAAATGCAAGCAGATACATTTTTCCACCAATCTCCCTTTGATCCTCTCTTCCCAATTCCTTGCCAGCGTGTTAGTACCTCAAAAGTGGTTCTGGGCATTGTCCATTCCATAACCTATTTTCTTGAGCAATTCTCTATCGAAGGATTAGTCCTAGAAGGGTAAGAGATCAAATCCTATACTATTTTGAACAAGAAGTCCTTTAGGAAAAGTTATAAAACCTAACTAGGAAAAGAAATAGGAACTTTGACTAGGAAAACTGAAACGAAGCTTTCTGGATGGAAGGCTCAATATCTTTCACTTGGAGGAAGATTGATCCTCATAAACTCTGTTCTTGATTCTCTGCCCACTTATGTGATGTCTCAATTCCCAATCCCAGGAAAAGTAGTGGAAAATCTAGATAAGCTAAGGAGAAAATTCCTATGGCAAGGCAACAAGGATGGAAAAGGCTATAACTTAGTAAACTGGGAAACTGCTCTACTTAGCAAAGACAGAGGGGGAGTTGGGAATTAAGAATTTGAAACTACAAAATGAGAGCCTATTGAAGAAGTGGTTGTGGAGGTACACTGAAGAGAGAAATGCCCTCTGGAAAGAGGTGATTATAGCTAAATATGGTGAGTTAAACCCTTGGTGTTCAGAGAACACAACAGAACCTTATGGTGTGGGTGCATGGAGATCAATTAGAAGCTTGTGGCCACAAATGGAGACAAATTTATATATCAAGGTGGGAAGTGGCACTAAAACAAAATTTTGGAAGGATGTTTGGATAGATCAAGCCCCTCTTAGGGATCTCTTTCCAGATCTTTTTTAAATTTGTGGAAATCCTGATGCTAATGTTGGTGATTGCTGGACTGAACAGGGTTGGGATCTAGTTTTAAGAAGACTTCTCAATGATTGCGAGGTGGAAAGGGTGGCTGAGATATTAGGGATGCTAGGTGGAGTGAACATAATCGCAAATGCCACAGACAGGATGTTGTGGAAGCACAGCAAAGATGGCTTTTTCTCAGTCAACAGTGCTTACAGAAGAGGTCTCCAGGTGATGGCAGGGAGACCAAAACACCTCTGGAACTATTTTTGGAAGGGGGATATTCCTACAAAAGTGAAATGCTTCACTTGGCTAGTGATAAAGAGAGCTTGTTTAACACAGGAAGTACTTTAGAAGAAGGGTAGACAGCTGGTCCCTAGGTGTTTTTTATGCAATTTGACAAGTGAAACTAACCGCCACCTTTTCTTGCATTGTAATTACACTGCTCAAATCTGGAATCTGTTCCTTAGCATTTCAAATCTGAATTGGACAATGCCAGAACGTACGTCAAAGGTGTTGAAGAGCTGGGTAAAGAGAGGAGGCACCGAGAGTCAGAAGAGATGGTGGAGGTTAATACCATCATGTATATGGTGGTCTGTTTGGAAGGAAAGGAATAGTAGATGCTTCGAAAATAGATCCAATTCCATACACAAGGTCAAATGGAATTGTATAGTAAGTTTCCAAAAAAAAACATGTAGCATTGATGTCACACTTCCCAAACTAACCAACTGAAATAAGTGAAGTAATAGCACATGGTCTTCAAAACACATGCCTCTTGGACCAAGAAACACACCAATGACGTGAGCAATTGGTCGTTTTCTTTTTAAATTGGTAACTTGCAATTGGTCGTGTTTTTCGCTCCTCTTAAAGCCCTCCTTCCTTAGGAGTCAATTTGGGGCACTTTATGGGATCCAATCTTCTTCATCTTGGACTTGGACCATGAAATAAGTGTAGAACTTAGCCAGAGTTTCTCCACAAGTCTCGAGATCTTCTTCGGTTCTTCCACAATAAAGCATCTTCTTGTTCTCCCATTATATCTCAACAACCTTAGCTTGTATCTCCTTGGCTTGAGACCTTGTGAATGACCTTTTTGGTGCATCCAAAGCTTCATTTTTGTCCATGGAGCTATCATAAAAGTCAGAATTTTTTCCAATTTCATGTTCTACATCTTGAAATAAATTTTTTCGTATGTAACTATGAATGAAAAGGAAAAATTCCAATACAGCAGTTTGTTTGCTTCAAACTGCCAATATGTGTATTCAGTATTGCAAAGAATTGAAGATTCCTAAATTGACTAGTTTTGCGATCAACCTAATGTGACACTTCTCCTTTATCAGGACTTGAGACACCCACCATACTAGCATTTATTGACATTGTTTCTTTTTGGCATTTTGCACAAATTAGGTTGGATGCTGCTGTTCTAGATTTGGTAGCTGATGACAAGAATGGGTTACAGAAACAAAAGGTTTCATATCATTGGGATAAGGTACTTATAATTGACGAATGACGCTGCCTTTTTCTTGTAATGAGTAGTTTTTCTCTAGAAAGCTAATTGCATGTTCTGAACACAGAGGAGTAAGAAATACATCAAGCTCAACAATGGAGATCGTGTTACAGCTAGTGGGAAGGTACTTTTTTTAAGCCCTTGCATGTTATTTTTTGTCTGGACCAGCAAGCTTGATGAATAGAACATCTAGTTTTCTTTGAAGTGTGGCAGGAGAGTTTTAACAAGCCTACTTTTCATGTTGTGAGCACCGAAAAGATGTGATGCCCCCTTCCCATAATAACTTTGTATTTGATACGTTAAAATATATTCTCCTCATAATGAAAGTAGCTACTAATGCTGAGGAAATGAAATAAAACATTGGAACTTGTCATTTGCAAATTAAAAAGCCCACCTAACACACATGCTGAAATAGGGGATTGGTTGATCAGAAAGCTCAGGAAGAAAAAGTGCAGCTCCCCCCCCCCCCCCCCCCCCCCCCCCTTACTCTTAATATCATTTTGAACACTTTATCTAACTGAAATATAATAATTGCATTAAATTTCATCAGTCTAAGTAGCTCTAAGGACTAAGGAGTATGGAGTCTGATGGGTCTTTATGCATTTTCTTTGGTATTCACTTTCTCTTGGACCCGTTGGAGATTAAGATAGTATTTTTTTAAAAGTTAAATCTTTTATGTATCAACTAGAGGACATAACCTATAGAATAACTTATAAGGTTGATACTGTTTTGGTTTTTTCCTGTCAGGGTTTCATCTTTGAACTGTATATGATATTTGATGCATCATGATTTCTGTATAAGGTGGGGAAATGATTTGAAATCATGCTTGCCCAAAATACTACCCCTATATACCTTAAGCCTTTTGTGAAGTTAAGCAGTTATGTGTACCAAACAATGAAAAAGAAAGGGCTTAAACCAAACAGCAAGTGAGGGCTAACGATTCTGCTTACTATGATAAGGATGTAAGCCTAGTGATTTTATAGAAGCAACACGGAGGCAGTATTTGGACACTATTATAGGTTCCCATAGATGTGCTCTTATTTGACTTGACCTTCTTGTTGCATTATAGGATTGTTATACTGGGCAAAGCTTTCAAGTTTTCAGGTCTCAGCTTTCCAAAACTTTTTTCATCTTTTTGTTAATGGTGTGCAGATAAAGACAGAGAGCGGCTCTAAGGGAAAAACCAACAAAACTGGGATATACAAGAAGTGGAAAGACCAATCACACAAGAGAGTATCTCTTAATGGAACGAATGATGGAAACTCTGCTGCACAATCAACTAGTTTAGCTGGTAATGATCTAGAACCCCTCTTCTAAGAGAACTTTGACATTATTAATGTTTAGTGATGAATTCTACATATTTCTTGGTATATTTGATGGCCCTCTCACTGCATTCAGAGTATATTATGGTTACGTTTCCTCCCAGGAAACATGTGCTATTATGCTGCTCCATGTTGTTTCCTTGGTGATGGAAGTTCAAATTCATTTTGTTTCAAATATCCTGTGAGCTTATGTTGTTTCAATCAAATGAAAGCTTGTAGTTTGACACATAGTATCTGCTTACATTCAATGAAATTAAATCATGGTTGATGGTTGTGACCTTGTGCTGTTTGAATAGGTGGTCCTAGAGGTCAAGATGGTGGCAGAAATTTCAGAGGTGGGAGAAACAATAGGTCAGTACCTAACGCCCACGTGCGATCAGAAATTAAAGATGTTGATCAAGTTCGAAAGGAAAGAGAGAAGAAGGCCCAAAGAGCATCATATTTGAAGACCAAGAAGGGGAAAAAGGCTTACAAAGGTGGCAAAAAGGGAAAGGGAAATGGAAAGGGTAAGGGAAAGGGAAGACAAGGTTGATTCCAGCTTATCAACTCATTTGCTCATGATGGGGATCTCCATTTTGCAAGCTTTTACACATGCAAATCCAGAAGAGCACTAGGGAACATTCTTTCACAGGAGTTAACTTGTCTATTCTTATAATTCAATGGAAATAAGGTGAAATTTCCATTGCATACTTGTGCAGCTTGGAATGCAACAGGCAGCCATTTTTATAGTAATTATCAGGTTGGAGCATAGACTGCCTGTGGACATACTGTGTATGAAACTTCTGGCTTCTCTCTGTCGAATGGTTCTATGCTTTTTATAGAGGTGAAATAGCAGAACTCTACAAGTACTTTTGATAGAAAAGTTGTACCAGATTACCTTTTCATTTAGGAAAGAAATTATATGTGCTTTCAACTTTCTGAATTGAATTTTCCTTTGATCAGCTTTAAAATGCAGTCAATAGTCTGGACTCTAGATGTATTAGCCAGCACTTCCATCAAATTTAACAAAACTATTTGTAGTTACACAAGGAACACAAAATTTATAAAAACTAACAGAAACTGATAAAACCAACATCAAGCAGACCATTGTTGATCAAAGCAAAAAAAAGAAGAAAGAAGAATTTTCAGCCCAACTGATAAACTCAAAATCAGAAATCCCTATCACAAACATGAATAAGAGCATCAATTGAAAGAGTTCAACATCACCAATAACAGTTTAACATAACTCATAGTAATGGTCTTTAATATATTGTTGTGACAATTCGCTAAAGATAGAACACCATGAAAGTACGATACGTAGAAGATACATAACATATTAAGGATTTAACTTATATATCAAGAAGATGTATTTGCTTTCTCAATAGCCAAGTCACAACTAAATTCTAACATTAACAAAGAATTCTGGAAAAGAAAAATGCTCATTACTCCAACAAAGAATCAATCAATCCAAAACAAGAAGGCGTGAGATCCATCCTATACCAATCATCACACCAAACATAAATTCCTAATATCCCTAGCATAACAATGAAATCCTCTCAAAGGATGACAAATTACAAAACTAGCAGCAGCAGCAGGAGCACAAGCCTCCAACTCCAATGTTGACGATCCATCGTTGTATAAAAAGAATGAATCTTTCAGCAACTCTTCGGCAGATGGCCTAACAGACATGGGAAGCATGCATTTCTCAATAATATCTTTCAATCTAGAGTCCTTCACCTTTCCGAGAGACGCAGGCTTTAAACCAGTGTACACTTTCTTAAATATTTGAATCCCATTGCTACATTCCATATACGGATATTCACCAGTAACCATCTCAAGAAGACACATTCCGAATGAATATATATCAACCAACTCGTTGTATTCTCCATCGTAACACTCTGGAGCCATGAATTCCGGGGTACCTTTAGCCTCTTTCTCTTTCACAAACTTACCCTCCATAACACAAATCGCCAACCCAAAATCTCCAAGAGTAATTTCCTTCCCACCACTATCAACAAACACATTGTCACACTTAATATCTCGATGGATGATCTTAGGGTTTTGGCAATGGAGAAAGCTCAAACCTTCAAGAATCTGCCTGCCCCAATTTTTAATACTCACCAAATCAGCACCAACACCATTATCATTATCATCAGAATTCGCAAGATACTTTTTCAAGCTACCCGAAGGGAATAACTCTGTAATCATGTTAAGAATTTTGGACTTGGAATCGAACCAATAACAGAAACACTTCATAACCCTTTCATGGTTCAACGATTTCAACAAAATACCCTCAGCGAACAACTTTTCAGGGTTTTCTAATGCTTCATCTACTACGATTTGGTTCCAAGCAATTTCAATTTGCACAACACGATCATACCCTATGTACACTTCTTTATAAGCCCCTCCA
Organism: Solanum verrucosum; assembly: GCF_900185275.1. Classification (NCBI taxonomy): domain Eukaryota; kingdom Viridiplantae; phylum Streptophyta; class Magnoliopsida; order Solanales; family Solanaceae; genus Solanum; species Solanum verrucosum. Next base: position 865,629 of record NW_026020554.1, on the reverse strand, counting down.
CCCAACATATCACTGTATCTAATAAACCTACCACACGGAGATTTCTCTACAACTCTGCGTAACTCGCAATTCATCGCGAAAAGTCGAAAACACAGAGATCGAAACAGAAAAAAAGATTACTGGTTTTCAAAAAAAGGTTCGATTGCAGCTGAGAAAGAATCCATCATCATCATCAATGAAAAACTTGGTTGAAAACACATGAATTTCTTCATTGATCGGAACTGAAGGAAGCAAAAGAGTTGATGAGAAAAAATTGTATACAGAGAAATTACCTAATTCGAGTCCAACTGAGATTCGGATCAATAAAAATTAGGGCTTCTTTTCTTCCTACTTATATCCCGATTTGGATGGCAAAAAAGATGACAAAATTACACGGATAAACAAAAATATACTCATATGTCAAAAATAGCACTGCTTAATGTTTTGAAAAATGTGTTAGATAATAAATAATACTTATTTAGTAGTAAGGGTAAAATAGACATAAAGGGTAAATTATCTTTTGATTTTCTAAATTGGACAATTATTACTGAACAACTATTTTTTAGTATATTGTTGGACGGAGGGAGTACTAGTTAATTAGCTATAATTTGAATTAATTACGGCTCACAACTTAATTTTAGTTGTAATTATGTGCGGCTCTCTCCACTATCTGGCCTCTTTTCTCGCTTTATACATATACAAATATAAATTATACATATACATATATAGTTATATGATAGATATACAAATGCAATAGCCTCTCTCCACTCTCTGGACTCTCTCAATCTCGCTCGCCAAATATACAAATACATATGTATATTAGTTACATATATATAATTTATACATATACAATTCGACAGATATACATATACAACTCGTTTCTCTCCACTCTCTTCCCTCTCTCGCTCGCCTCTCTCCACTCTCTACCCTCTCTCACTTGCCTCTCTCATCCCTCTTCGAATTTCTCTTGCCTCTCTCCTCCCTCTAACATGTAACTATGAATCGTAATTACCAAATTATAGCTATGAAGCCTAATTAAAATTATTTTAGTGGCTATTTGTGAAAGTTTCCCAAAAAAATATATAAGTAATTAATTTAAGTACTAGTATAAGGGCCTGTTTGGATTGACTTTTGACTTATGACTTATAAGCCAAAAGCCACAAGTTAGGATTTCTAACTTATGACTTTTGGCTTATTTTTGTTATTTTGACTTTAAAATAAGTGCTTATAAGCACTTTTTTAACTTTACCCAAACACTTCAAAACTGTTTAAAACCTATTTTGACTTAAAAGCACCTAAAATAAGTCAATCCAAACAGGCACTAAATTTTTTAAGTAATATCCTTTTTTTTCTTTTCAAACAGAGAGTGATATAAGAATTATGGAATTTAATTAACAAGGGTTCTTTTTAAAATTAAAAATAATCTTATTTTTAATTTTATTTTTAGTAAACAATATTTTGGAGTTTATTAAGTTAATTAACACCTATTTGACATTGATGTCGAGAAAAAAACATTTTTTTGAAAAATTAATTGTTTTGTTAATCAGTAAAACTGTTTTCAAATGAACTGTTAGGAAAAAACTAAAAAAATTGTTTTTTTTTTAAAAAAGAAAAAGAAAGTAAAAGTAGAAAATTATTTACATAAAGATTAATACAAATTTACCAATTTATGTAGTAGTATAATTTAACTTGAGATAGAGTTCTAAAAAGAAAAAATAAGGATTGTTAATAAATATGTGATTGTTTTTGGGAAGGTAAGCCATTCACATCGTGTTTTAATTAATTTATTTATTATAGTATATTTAATTAATATATATAGAAAAAACTTTATGAAGAAATTATACAGACATATCCGCCATGCAAATGGAAAATTAAGTTCCTAAATTATAGTAGTTATATTTTTTCTTGTACTCCTTTTAAAATTATTATTATCTTTTGATTCTATACCTGAAGAAGCAGCTTATTGTTTTTCAATTCTGATTTGTAAGATTTAATTGAATAGTGGGTCTTGATTTGATTTTTGGTTTTATTTCTGGGATTTTGTTTTTGGTGAATTGTTTTTTTTTTTTATGGTTGAATTTAGTGGAAAGATTTGAACTTTAGAATGAAAAAAGTTGGATTTTCTGGTTAATTGTTGATTCTGTGATCATTTGGTGAGTTGGGTTTTGGTGAATTTATTGGTTTGTTTCTCTGTGTGGAGGATTTTGTTGAAGTAGTCCACATTAGGAGGTGAATTTTGTACCAAAATTGAACTTTAGAAAGGAAAAAAGTTGGATTTACTGGTTAATTTTTTATTCTGTGATCATTTGGTAAGTTGGATCTCGTTTTTCTTGTTGAAATTAGTGGGTTTTATCTCAGTTTGGGGGATTTTGTTGAAGTAGTCAGCATTAGGAGGTGAGTTTTGTACCAAGATTTGAACTTTAGAAAGGAAAAAGTTTGATTTTCTGGTTAATTGTTGATTGAGTGATCATTTGGTGAGTTGGGTCTCGTTTTTCTTGTCGAATTTAGTGAGTTTTATCTCAGTTTGGGGGATTTTGTTGAAGTAGTCAGCATTAGGAGGTGAGTTTTGTATCAAGATTTGAACACTAGGAAGATAACATTTGCATGTTTATGAGAAGAATGAGGACAATGAGAGGTGAAGTAGGAGTATTGAGGGAACAACAATGACTACAGAGTCATTGGGTTTCTGTCCTTCTGGAAGTTATGGTTCTTTTGCTGCAATAATTCTGCTACATCACAAACTACACCCTGAAAGCCACCAAAAATGTTTAAGGAGAAAGAAGGATTGTTCCCCGGGATTCACAAATTCGCACCAAGAAAGAAGGTGGGGATGCTTCTACTGTGTGCAGTTTCACTAGCAGTTTTCCTGTGGGTCGTGTTTGTTGACAAAGGTTAGATCTCTAATCTTTTGACATTGCTGCTTTCTGGATTTTCTTACTAGTTCAGACTGATGCATGTTGATAGACTGATTGTTTGATTAGGACTTTCAACTTTCAACATACTGGTGCACACTTTATTTTGATACATTCAATGTGATTCTGTTTTTATTAGTGCTGATTGAAACTTGAGTTACAGTTTGTCGTTCTAACCCTCTGGGAAATAGCATGTTTGATTATACGTGGTGACACGAAATTAACAATCTTATATAGCTTTGTGTTGCAATTTTAAAACTTGTGTTTTTTGTCATCTTAATTACTCTTTGAGCTTGCTAGATGCTGGAATCGTTACCTCGGTTTGATGGCATTTTGCTTTGGCTCTTTTTAAGCTTTTCTTCATAAGGTAAGTTTCTGATTATGTCTCGTTTACACGGGAAGATTCTCATCTAACACAGTACATTATTTTAATCTTCTTCCTGGACATGGATAAATAAATGAGTTGATTTTGTTGTTTGATGTGACGTGGGTGATAGAATATGGCAATGCCCTTTCATCACTTTGTTTTTGGCTTCTGACAGCCTCTGCAATTCTACTCTTTCATAGGTGAAGCACAAGAAAGTAACCCCCCCATAGGCAATAGGTTATTTCGAGAAGCTGGACAGAAGGATAATTCTACTACTATTGAGTCGGTAGAACGAACTAATGCTGGACAAAGTGCATGGACTGTCCAACCTCCTCCTCCTGTATATTTTAAAGGATACACTCTTCCTCCTGGGAATCCATGTGAAAGCTTCACATTGCCACCCCCGCCAGCAGATAAAAAGAGGACGGGACCAAGGCGTAAGTTAAAATCTGTCATACACTTTTCAAACATAGGATTTTAAATATGTCGCTGTCAATTTTTCTCTCTGATGGACTGTTTAGGTGAGAAAATGTAAGCTGCAGATTCTTAACTGGATGTTTACATTCTTTCAGCATGTCCAGTATGCTACCTCCCTGTTGAACAAGCTATTGCACTAATGCCTGATGCACCATCCTTTTCTCCTGGGGTTAGCAATTTGACTTACATTCATGAAGAAAATTCAGAGAAACCCGAGTTCGGAGGATATCCTTCACTGGTGCAAAGGAATGATTCATATGATGTAAGAGAGTCCATGAGTGTGCATTGTGGGTATGATATTTTTTCCACCTGGGCAGTTCTAGTAATATACAGCTTCACCCACCTTTTTTTCTTTTGAATTTCGAATTTTTCTATTGGCTTCATCTATAAGATACTGATGGATAGAGTTGTAAATTATTGCACATTTCACAATGTGTCTTACTTCGTTTCGTTTGTTTATTTCTTCTGCAAATCCACGTGATAGATTTGTTAAAGGAATCAGGCCTGGACATCAAACAGGTTTTGACATTGATGATTCTGACCTTCATGAGATGGAATCTTGTCGAGGTGTCGTTGTGGCATCAGCAATATTTGGTATGGATCTTTCAGTTCACGTGCTGACTCATTTCATGTTGAATCTGCTGGCTATGATTTGTAACAAGTACATTCTTGGACAGGCGCTTTTGATTTGATAAGGCAACCAAAAAATATCAGCGAATATGCCAAGAAAAATGTCTGCTTCCATATGTTTGTGGATGAACAAACTGAAGTTTTTTTAAGAAACTCTAGTGAGCTAGATGGTTCCATGAGAGTTGGCTTATGGAAAATTGTCACTGTTCACAACCTCCCTTATGATGATCCGAGGCGAAATGGGAAGGTTGGTATTCTCAATGATAACATCACCTATATTGAATAGTAGTTAAAATTTGCAAGCATTATTAGTTGGTGATGAGTATTTATTAGAGTACATATCACTGAAAGGAGAATAGCTATGTTAAGAACTGAAAGGAGAATAGCTATGTAAAGAACAGAAAGGAGTATGTGCCAATTTTCTTCTCTTTTTGGTTTCCACAAACCAACTCCCTCCCATCCCCCAACCCAACCCAACCCAAAAGGTAATTCCAGAATTTTCAGGTTATTGACATCTATGCCTCATTTGTTAGGATTGCTTTTCATTCAGATTATGATCACTGATTTCTCCCTCTATTTTCATCTGCATGATTGCCTTTTAGTATCGTACTTTGCATTTTCTATTTGGATTGAAATGACAAGGCTATGTTGTTTTTCTTTTTCGACAATGGTGGTGTCAAGCCTAGCTTGCATGCACCTCGACTATTCCACTGGGTGCCTGCCACCTCCTGCAACACAGATAACTTTGCCACCAAGGCTTAGGCAGATGGGAAGAACTGACCTAGTGGTTTTTTTTTCTATTGGGATTTGAACCCTAGCCTCCCATGGGTTTTACCCACTTCATTTGCCACCAAACCACGCCCTTTGGTGCAATAAGGCTCTATTCTTTCTAACTTCCTTTTGTTAGGCACTGTTTGTTCTTTCCCTATCCCATTTAACTTTTGTTCGATCAGTATTCTTCGGCTATGTGTATATGCTCATGAAATTATTACCTAATGGTATAGAAAAGCTTTTCAGTACTTGAGAACCATCCATTGTATGATAGCTGAGTGCTTCAAGTTCACCTACCTAGACTGGTATCATTTGTAAAATTCTCCAACTAATTTGTATTTGTTGACATTTCAGGTTCCAAAGCTTCTGCTTCATAGGATCTTTCCCAATGCTCGTTATTCTCTGTGGATTGATGCAAAACTTGAGCTGGTTGTCGATCCCTATCAAATACTTGAAAGGTACATCTAAGACTAAATACACCATTCCATATATTCAAAGCAATAACCATGATGTTGCTTTCTCTCGGTTAAATTCTGTCTCTTGACTAATAACAGTACAGGCTTCTGTAGAGCCTCCCATATGACCTTCTAAAAGGTGTAGGACATTTCTTCCCCTGATTTGTCATTAGATCATTTCACCAAGAGTTTCTAGCTAGAAGCAACTATAATAAAGCATACGGTGCTGGCGGCTCTTAATCATAGTAGCCTCCACATGCTTTTATCGGCTTTCTGTAGAAAAGGTAATAACAAAAGAGTAAAGTTTCCGGAAATGCTAAATGTTTGTTGCTAATAAATTTTAATCACCTCTCTGACTTGCTATAGCCTGGAGATCTTCTATCATTTTTATCATATCAAAATTGATTTTTCTGCTACATGTCAGTATTGCAAAATGATAGATATTGTCACTATTGTGTTATGAACAGTGCTAACGCGTTCTGGACACCTTCGACAATGCTTTTGCAATTTTTTGACACCTTACAATAATGAATAAAACATACATGTTTTTTTTTTCCTTCAAAAAGATGAATAAGTCATACATGAAAATTGTTCTTGTCGCGTGACATAGATTAAGAGCAAACGTGAGGAAGTGCTAAATGGCCCTAATCCTATTTATTACAAGGAAACTATCTTACTGATCAGGGGATTGCCCTTCTGATAGAAGGGGTCATATAAGTCTGCAAACATTGAATGCTGGGCTAGTGATGCAGAGCTTTTGTTCTTACTGCTTAGTCGAAACCTTTCTTTCACTTATGTTTCAATTTCAGGTTCTTGTGGAGAAAAAATGTCAGCTTTGCAATATCAAAGCATTATAGGCGCTTTGATGTGTTTGTAGAAGCAGAAGCTAACAAAGCTGCTGCAAAGTTTGACAATGCTTCCATTGACTTTCAAGTTGAATTCTATAAAAAGGAAGGTCTAACTCCTTATTCCGCAGCTAAACTTCCTATTACAAGTGGTAATGATGTAAACCTCCTTTCTCTTATCTTTTTCACAAATCTGATATAGACATTTTCTCTCCGATGAATGTTTTAGCATACTATTTTACATGCAGATGTCCCTGAGGGATGTGTAGTAGTAAGGGAGCACATTCCAGTTTCCAATCTCTTTGCTTGTCTTTGGTTTAACGAAGTGGATCGTTTTACTCCAAGAGACCAAATTAGCTTCGCCATTGTGAGGGACAAGATCATGTCAAAGACAAATTGGACATTGAATATGTTCTTGGACTGTGAAAGACGCAACTTTGTGGTTCAGGTGATCTTTTGTGTTTTGCCTTTTGGATTTTCAAAGATCTATGCTCTGATAATGGAATGGAAAAGAAAAAAAAGGAGATGTGCCTCCCCGCACCAGATTTCTTTTTGAATTCACACCAAATCTTCATAATATGCTAAGATTCTTATGGGCCTCGTAGGAAAAATGCAATGTGCAGTTGCATGATACGTGACTACTTCTCGAGTTGACATTTTATTCTTGAACTGCTCTTTTTTCTTCTGTTCTTCCTTTCAAAAAATGATGATATCAGTTCAGTAGACATTGAATCTCTGTTATATGATAGGATATAATAGATTGGCTATCTGTTATACTCTTTTATTATCTACAGGGGTACCACCGCGACATTCTTGAGCACTGGTCTTCCCCACCTCCCCCTGGTGCTACTGAAATTATTCATCCTCCACCGCCTGTACCTGATGAAACCCCGCAGACCTCAAGCAACATTACAACGTCAAGTTCAGTTACTGAGCCATTAAAGAAGGTACCCTCAAAGCGCGGGAGAGACAGGAAAAAGCGTCATAGAAAAGTTATTGGAAATTTTGCTTAAGCAAATTCTTGTTTTTTTTTCCCTTAGCTGTTACAAGGATATGAATTTTGCGGTTAGGAACTGAGATACATGAGCATTATAGCTTTTAACACAAGGAAGTTAATCAAGTTTAGGTGTCAAATTTATTCATTTTTTGTTGTATATAATTGAAGGCTTAACATTTCTTTTTTCCTATCATAGCACTATCATACTGGAAATAGAACTTTCAATTGCTATCTCAGTTACTAAATTTCTATCCCATGTAACTCTTGTTTCTGAAGAAAGTAAAGCATTCAAAGGCATTAACACAATAGCACTAACAAACGCAGAGGTAATGTTTGCGTACATGAACATCTTCTTTACCACCAAAAATGGTAATGTAAGACACTTCTATACTCATGCTTGTCATCTTTTCGTGAATACCATCCAATCAAGTCTTTATTCTTTTATTCTTAAAAATATGGGTGCTAACCAGATTTTCCATTTTATATGCAAGTTCAATAGAATTCTCTAGAGAGTGAGACCACCTAAAGTTGGATTTCCAATTGTAGTTTTTAGTTTGGGGTGCAATAGTAACATAGTTGCTTAGTCATTCTTCCTCTTATGTATTACAATATAGTAGGTGTTTTACTAGCTATCTTTAGCGGAAAATGGACTTAATGGACAAATAAAGGATAGACAAAAATCTGTCATCCTACTCTTTCTAGACCCCGCTTGTAATAGTACTTCCTTTCAATCAACAAGTGGAGAAGAGCTTTCCCTTTACTTCTTTCAATGATGATTGGTGTCCAACCCATCGATAAATATTTGCTACATTCCATTCGCACATGTATCAGGTAATTATGTCCGCTATGATTTAGGCAGATGAAAGAAATTATCTAATTTTTTTAATTTTTTTTTGTCAAAGATTTGAATATGAGACTAGCTATTTTCTTTGCTTTTCCTAGTTTGGCTTAAATAAAATGACCATAGTACCTAGGTATTCATATCAATTCTTCTAACAAGTGATTAGTCTATTACAATTTACATGTATCATAAATTAGTTCTAGATTTTCTGTTTATACAAGTACATGATACTCTGGTATTCCATGATTCACTCAAATTATATAAATTTACTAGTACCTCTTCTTCTTAGCCCAATGACACATAATTCGAAACTCATGATATCCAGCTTTGTCTGCAGCAAGATTCAACATGCCCAACCTACATATCACGTGTTGCTCTCTTATCACTAGCCCAAAACTCTCGAGTTACTAATGTAACAACTGAAGCACATACTCAAAACTAGCTTCTTGCATTGCATGACGTTATGAGGCTCTCAGTTCGCAGTATACAGCCCCCGCTTCAGTTGTTCCTGTTTGGAGTTTTCATTTGTTGATGAAGCACCACAACTTTTCACGAAAAAATGATGAAAAGACACCCTCCACCTCTAAAGACCTCACAAACTCCCCAGCCTTCTCCACATTTCCCTGATTTTCCCAATATTCTACACAGGTACGTAAAGTCTCCTTGCTAGGGATAAATTTAGGCGGGCAGATTGACATTGCCTTGTTCAATGCTTCTATGGCTTTTGAGACCTGATCTTCATGGATATACCCACTTGCCAAATGACACCATGTGATGACAGTAGGAACACCTCCTTTTGATAATCCTCTGTTGAAGAGGGCCTCAGCCTTGCGTAGAAGACCATTTTTACAATATGCGCCAATCAAAAAGTTTGGAATTTGGAAGTCGTAGGATATAACCCCCTTGATTCCCATTCCTCAAATATTTGTTCAACTCCTTCAATGTCATCAAATTTCATTAACGAATTCATCATGCTAATGTAACCTTTGTTATATATTCGTAGATTCTGCTTGAACAGATCCCAAACTCGATGTAGCTCTTCCTTCTTCCAGCTTGCGCATAGAGGTTTAGTAATACACCAAGTACACCCTGCTTATTCTTGCTAGTGGCAAGCATGCCCTCCAGTTTATTCAGCATTGTCAGAGCTTTTTCCACTTGCCCAACATTGAGATACTTCTCTGCGATGATAGAATAAGCATTCCAATCCAATGTGATCCGTTTATCAGATTCCAACATCCTTGCTATTTTATCCATTCCATCAGAATCTCCAACAGCAGCATATGCACTTAACCTGATTATGAGAGTGAACTGGTTAACATTTATACCCTTCCCCTCCATTTCATTCATCATATTGTCCATTTTCTCTCAATCTCCTGTTCGATAATACATGTTCATCATGAAACTGTAGCACAATGGATTATGAGCTAACCCCATATCCTTTACTTTTTGCATGATGGCCTCAGACTTCTCCCTGGCATAGCAGATGAGAAGAGCTGAATAAGTTTGAAAGCCTTTAAATTGCTGCGGGATGCTATTGATATACTTCTCAACTTCTTCTAGACCTTTAACTTTAAAAATCAGATGAATTCACACTCCAATATCAGAATATTCTGGGCTGAAACATCTTTTGTCAGTCATCCAATAAGATACTTGTCGACAGAATTTAGAAGATCACTCAACATGCAACATTGATTAAATCATCTCAGTATGAAATAAGAATGAGCAGCTCGATCTTTTCGCCTTAGACCTCCTGACAGCAAAATTTTGATCTTTCTACATCTTGCAAGGGTGAGGAACTATATCACTTATAATTCGATAAATATTCACATGACAACACAAGTTAATATTTGGTGGTTAAGTATACTATTGGCATTTAAAACACAAAGCCACAACAGAGTTAGGATCACCCTATTAGTGCACAAAATCATGCACAACTTTGATATCTATCAAGAACACACACCAGTCTTTTCTTATTGAAGAAGTATTTATATTTCCGGGATATTATTGTCGTACCAGCAGGATGAAAACATTAGAAACCTAAATATCAAAGACCCTGACTACGACCCTAGGAATCAATAGAGAAACATTGAATTCACAGTATCAGCATGCATAAACAGACTAATGAAGCACCGCGACGTATACAGTGGAGACTTTCAGAGTATTATGCCTAAGCCCATTGAAAATCCTGATAACAACCACAAGCACCACCTCGAAGGTCCTAAGATACAGTTCTATAATCATGATTCCTACCAAAGTTTTTCTCTGCGACAACTCAGTAAGAATACAACTCAAATAGAAGAGCTTTCCAAGGAGAAACAATTAAAAAATGAATAAATTAATAACACTTTTCGACCCACAAACAAGTTAACAATATAAATCCTTTGTATCCAATTTCACTCTATTGACAGAATTCATCACAATTAAACTATTCTTATGCTCATGGGTGGAGGTACAAGCCCAGATAGCTTTTGATCAAATAGTATATCTGTATTAAGAAATTCATTAAATATGTACATATGTTAAATTTAGAACCTAGTTATTACCACTTGAAGTCGTAATCTAGAACCCATAAAGTTGAAATCTTGCCTCCGCCTATGTTAGTTATTCTATTGTTACTTGGGACCAGCTATGCTAAGCAGAGTAAAAAAGACCTAAACTTGCTCCATAAGAAAATTGTTAAGCATCAGCCAATTGGACCTTAATTAACAGAAATGATGGGATTTACCCTTTACCCATTTGTTTAAAAAAACACAAGAAATGGTCTAATTCATAACAAATTGGCTCAAATTCATAGAACAAATGACAGCCTAATTTACAATAGCGCGACTAATAGCAGAGGCGGAGCTAGAGTACAATCTACATAACCCTTTTAACTTTTGACCCTGAATATATAGTAAGAAATCTACTAGATATTACTCCTTATTAGAAGTTAGACTTAGATGGACGAACACTGCTATACATATTTGTACAACAACCAATAAAGATAGTACTTTTAAAGTAGCAACATTCAATATGAACCCTTCAATTTTTATTTTCGGTACACGTGTCTACCTTTTAGTTCAGGGGGAAGACAACTGTTTTCCACTTCTATATGCTCCTTCTACTTTAACTCTATTACTAAAAATTTATGCAAAATTGATGGTTCTCTAATTTCAAATGGATTGTTTTCCATTGTTGCTTGGTGGGCATTTTTTTTATGGTTATATTTTTTCTTTTTCTGATCAGTTTTCTTCTCCTAAATAAATATTTATGAGTATTCTATATTGAGATGTTCATAATGGTATGACCAATTTTCTATGGTAATAATTTTGTTTAAATATGTTCTTCTCATTGATTTATAATATGTTGTATCGATTGTTTATAGGTGTGAAGAGACTCAGGGCTAAGAAATTGGTTGATCAAAGTTATTGCATGTGAGTATTTTGCCATTGTTTTGCTTGTTGTTGAAAGTTATATATCCCCAAATTTATGTTGTCTTCGTAAAAACTTGAATGCTAGCATTACAGATTTTTTTCTCAAAATAATTACTTAGATCTTCTGAGAGTTACAGTAGTTTAAACTAATATACCAATTGTTGATTAACATGAATCTTCACTTTATTATTGCTTTTATTTCTATTCGTAATTTTTCGAGATGTTTCATTGGGTATGTTGTTGTTTTTGTATCTTTGTCCATGTAGTAGCACTTTGTTTGCGTAAAATAGACATGCACTGCTCTAAAATTTTGTTTCAATAAGAAAAAATTTGGACCCTTTTTTAAAGGGAATAACCCCAACTCCGAGTTTAACCTTAATTTATTTACCTTTCTTACAATTGCTTTATTTATTTTTCTAACCAAGGTAGGCCTTTCATTCAATTTTCTCTTTGTAGTTACAGAGTCGTAGGCTAATTCATTTCATTTTCACTCTCTCATTTGAGAGTGTGGAAAGATTTAGCGGAGTTTTGAGATTATGAAGTTTATTTTAAAGTGTTTCTTTTATTTAGATTATTTGAAGAAATATATATTGTTTAGATTAATCAACATGAGATGGACATATTTATGATTGCAGGTTATTTCTCGAGTACTTTATTAGTCATTACAAACTACTATTATTATCAACTAACGAAGAATGAACTTACTTTCTGTTTAATAGGTATTATACATGTCAGTTATTTTTTACCGAGTTTTCTATATCATACATTTTGTGATGTTTCTTTAATTTCTTTAATATATATTATTCCACTTCCTTCTCAGTCATTTGAAGCTTAAAGAAAGAATCAACAATACATATTCCGTTGAATGTCTATCCTGATTTGCCGGTACATCGTGTTTATTATTAACTTGTTTGTAGCAGTTGCATCAAAGGTTTGATGAAATTTTATAAAAAATGATTGACAAAGGTTTTTTTCTAAGTGGGGGTAGGGGAAGGGAAAATGGAAAGGGAATTACAAGGTTAGGGTTCAGGTAGCCAGTCAGCTACTAAAATTCTCTATTGACCAACGTAAGTTCTTTTAAGGAAGCACTATTATTTTAGATGTCCAGGCAATAATGTGGAAATACAGTATTGTTCAAGTGGCTTTCTATGCAAGTAAAAGGTTACGAAAACATAAAACTTCATTGTCATACTTAATGACTGGAGTAAGTGATTTTATGTTTCTACTAAACATTTAGAGAAATGGATAGTTATGAGAGTAAAAATTATTAAATGGTTTAGATGATTAATAAACAAAGTGGAAATGTGAGTGATCTACTATTGAGTTCCTGTCATATCAGAGTCAACAACTTTGTTCGAACTGATCGTTACACGTTTGTGAGCAATTTTGTAAAAATAACCTAAAAATAAAGAGTTATAAGTGACTATTACAAACTCTTACATGGAACTCTGGTGAAGAACTCATGCCTTTGATTTGCTTCATTATATTATGTTCGAATACTAGTTGATTGTATGAAGAACTCCTACTTTACTTTGTTTTATTGAGTTTATTCTAGGATGTGAAATTGAGTTTGCCTTATATGGGTCAATGGTCAATTGATGCATACTGAACGTGAACATCAGTTATGGTATTAGGTGTATTAAACTTTATTGGTGAAATATTGTAAAGATGTACAATTTCTCAACAAATATTAGCTTGGAATTTATGGTATGACAATTTTACTTCATAATGATACATCCGAATTTCTTTTTCTCATTTTTTACAAGTTTAAGTACACTATTGACATAGAAGCTTGTAAATGCTTGAAAAAAGAAAATAGTCCTACTTTTAAAGTTTGTTTATCTCGACTATGCTACACTTGATTTTATGTCTCATTTATGACAATTCACCTGCAACTTCACCATCACATATTCATAGACTTCTTACATGGCAAATGCTACTGTGAATTATCACCCTGCAACTTCACTATCATATATTTATAGACTTCTTACATGATAGATGCTATGGTTAATTTATTCTATTTAATAATATGTTGTTGGTTATTTATTAGAGGTCTGATGGGTATTTTCTTTAATTTATGTTTAGTGCTTTTAACTTTTCTTAAGTCAGTAGTCCCCGAAAGTCAAATTTTGTACAAATTAGTGTTTATGAATATGAAGTTTGGCTAAATTGTTGACTGCTTGAGACTTGACAAACATGTAATCAGAGGACCTATATTTCTAAGAATAATAACTTCTAACAAAAAATTCTAACTTTTTTTTCTTGACCTCCGATTATATGTTAGAAAGGGTACAATATGAGGATGGTTTCAGATTTTTTGTATAAACTTCTTTTTACTATAGATTTACAAAGACAATATAGAAGAAAGGTATAAATTTGTCATTCATAATTTTTTATTTAGTAGGAATAACACTATCAAGTCTTTCTGTATATTTGCTTAAGAAGTATATTAATATGCTTTTTACTTGAATAAATAATATGTTTATTATCCATTTTAGGTGATTCACGGTTAGTGTTGGTGGGGTTGCTCCAAATAAGCCTCTTGATTGTGTTGTTCCATGCCATCTCAATCAATGTTTTACACTGAATAAATTAAAGAAGATATCAGTCACACAGTAAATTACTTTTACCATTCAAACCGATGATCTCTGAAATGATACCATTCATTGAAGTTTTATGTCAACAGGTGGAGGATCCTTCAAAGAAAGAAAACTTCATAAATATATTATTAAAAAAATCATTTTATTTATCAAATGACGTGTATTTAGTTTTCTCTCGAATTTACATAGATATTTGAGGCTTATGTACAGTTTTTGCTCATTTTTAAACCAGGAACAAGAGAATGATATCAAAACATATTACAATATTGAGTAATTCTGTTCTAAATTGCTATGCCTGTGCAATCTCTATATGGTTTTTAAGCTAATTGTTGAAATTTTATCTGGATAAATGATCACAAGATTGAAGAAAATTTTAAATGTCTGGAGAGAAGATTGCAGGATTGGTTACAAATAGGCGTTGTGCATCTCTTTTCAGATATCCAGGTTCGTCGACTTCATTAATTTTTTCTTCTTCCCTTTTTTTTTGAGGTATTTTATTCAAATTTCTTGCTGCTTCAGCTAATTTTATAGTTTCAACAAGTTATCTTCATTAGATCCCAATTTTTATCTTCAAAGTATTCTTTTGATATCGTAAACATGTTTACTGCCATTTTGTCTTTATTGGTTAAGGATTGAAATGTTTCTGCACTTCTTCTATGTTAATATTATATACTTCCTCCTCCCAAAATATGAGTCAATAATTTATTTTTCTTTCTATGAAAAAAATTTCATCATTTGTAGCCACATAAATGTTAATGACAATTTTTAGACCTCAATCTTCAAAAGTTTTTTTTCTTTCTTAAACTTCATGCTTGATCAAACACCACCATATAAATTAGGATGGAATATTCATTTCTAACTTGATATTGCATAAATGTGCATCATTGTCTACACAATTCCTCTTTGTTGCAGGAGAATAGATATCATTTGTTTTTTCTAAGTGCATGTGCTATTTTACAAGCCTATCTCACTAAACAATTTCTACTTAATCTTATGCAGGAAATCCATTTCCTCTCAAGTTTCAACTACTACTTAGAGTGTGTTAGTGTCTCTATTGTGCAAGTTAACTTGTAGTTCCAGTGTTATAAGTTGTTGTGAGAACATCTTTAAGCTTCTGCTATAATATCAGTGTTATTTGTCTTTTGTATTGACATTTTGTTGCAACTATTCAATTTGTTAATTTCACAGTTGTGGACATTTGCATTTACTTTGAAAAGGAATTTCAAGATGAGATAATAAGCAAGTAACCCGAGGTCTGCATCAGGCGTGCTAGAGTTTTCAGATACGATAAAATAAACTTGTATTAACTTTAGAAGATATATTTACTTTCTACAATTTCATGTTTGTAAGTATACTAGAGTAAGGTACATAAAACACATTTGTATATTTTGTCATAAGTTAATCAATGAAGGGAATAATATAGTAATGTTTTTAGTTGCTTTTCATAAACTTTTTACAAGAACTTTAAATTTTGATTATTCACGTGAATTGAAACATGAGTAACCTATATTATTCAAAACTATCGCAAAAATACTATAAATCACAACAATTTAATAACTTCAAATATATTTTTAAGAAAACATATAAAAAATCGACTGATCTTCAAATTCCATTTATATCACATAAATTAAAATAAAAAAAATTAATATTTATTGGGCCCATGCTGGCACGGGCACCAAATATATTTATATATATGTGTCACAAATGGAAAAGTCTCAATCAAGGAAGCAACATATATCATTTGCAAATGACTTAAAAAACATTAAAAATTATAATAATTACAAATTTAAAAGCTAAATAATACAATACGTTGACTCTCAGAATTCTATCAGGCTCACATTTATTGGGATAGAAAAAATAACACATATCATTTTAAAATGAACAAAAAAGTATCATAAATAATAATAATTAACAACTTAAAATATCTTAAAGACATTTTAAAAGGGTTAATTTTGTAATTTTATCCATATCACATAAATTAGGACAAACTGACTAGTAATGTACGTTATTTGAAAGTTACATAAAAATATCATAAATCACATTAATTAATAATTTAAAACATTTTTTTTAAAAAATATGAAAATTTAGTTGACTCTCTTGTGTCACATAAATTGAGACAACAAAAATAACATATATTGGGTCCATTTTAATTTATTTGTCTTATTTTTTAATTTATTTTTATATTTAAAATTGCGTAAAAATACTATAAATCATGATAATTGACAATATAAAATATGTTTTGAAAAAAATACAAAAAATTCCACTGATTCTTGAAGTGAATCTATCGTAAAAATACTATAAATCATGATATTGACAACATAAAATATTTCAAAAATGTTGTATGTGAGTAGTCTTATTATGCCTTAAATAGCGTCAAAGAAAGTACAGGTTTGTGATAAAAAAAACTTATTCCTTTATTCACGCAAACAATCGCTTCAAAAACTCGGTTATTAGCCCCAAAACATACCATTTATATTCTTGGGTCCGTGCTATGCACATGCCACATTTGTTGGGACGAACACATCATTAAAAAATTGTACCGAAAGCTGTCCAAATTGAACATAGCACTAATTGATTGTACCAACAACAATTTAATTCGTACTGTACAAGTGAGCTCCATTTCATTATTAATCGAGCTTTATGGTCTTTTCTTTTCTCCTTATATAAAAGAGACACTTTCAAGTTTCAACATATTAGCTTAATGTCAAATAATTTAAAAATAAGGATATTTCAGTCATTTAGGTCTATGAAAAAGCTGATAAATGAAAGCCACGTGTCTTTCTTTTATAGAAGGTTAAGGGCAAATTGGTCACTGAACCATTTTATATGTGGCAACTTAATAGCCTAAAGTCCTTTGTGTCCATTAAATATTGCTCCACCTGTTAGCCAACATTTAAGTCATCTCTATCTTCTTTGTTTTCTCTCTTGAATATTAGAATTAGAATTAGAATAGTTGTTGCAAAAATTTGAGGTTGTGATGATGATTTTCTTCTTTGTTTCTCCGAGAATGAGAAAATTAATAGTGTAAGAGAGCAATCGGACCCGTATCTTGGCGGATGGAAGGTTATCCTGCAATCGGTGCTTGCAGTCATGGCGGTGATTCTAATCTCTCTTATCGTATTATAAATCCGAGCTTCAATGTTTAACTTTCTTAGGGTCTATTGAAAATCACCTCTTTATCTCCACAGGATAGAGGTGAGACTACACTGACTTATTGTTGTTGCAGTTGGAAAATTCGCAGTTAAAAAAAATACACCAGAATTTCTCATAAAAGTAGCCTGAAGAATTCAACTACTTCAATACCATGCCATAACATGACATTTTTAATTATTTGTGTGTTCGCATGTTTTTGGGATTTAATTTTAATTTTAATTTTATTGTTTTTGTTATTTGTTGAATCCAAATATGATTCTTTTGATATTTGGAATAGACACGTAACAGTGCTTTAGGTTTAATTCATCTCTCGCCTTCTCTCACGTATGGCTGTATGTACCTTTTAGAGGCAGAAAGAGCAAACTCAAGTTGCACGGTAAGGTAAGTATTCATTTTCACTATTAGCCTTTTGTTTCTTGGTTCATTTTGTTGACCGTTTCTATTCTTCCGAAATTTTTTTTTGACATTCAAAAATCGACTTGACCATGAAATCGGTAGACAATGAAGAAGAAACAAAGCAAGTAGTTTTAAAGCTCTTTATGTGTGTGGTGGTGTTGTATCAGGTAAATTATTATATCGTATTTTTATTATCATTTTTTGGTTATCTCTATTTATTTTTTTATTATATTTTTTTGGGTTCTACGTTGAGATTTCTCTGCATCCAAAGAAGACCCAATTCGGTTCTTCTGATTCTAGGTAGATTAGGTTGATTTACTACATTTGTAGAATTTGACTCTTTGTTGAATCCATTAATTTGAGGTGACAAATCTGGTAGCTCACTAGATTTGCTTAACTGTTTATTTACACATATTGCTCGAATGTTAACCTGCTCCCTTTTTCCTTCACTCTGCACTTTGAAAAATATTTGTTGTCTATGTCTTTTGAATCTTTGTTGTTTCAAATACAAGCACTAACACCTAATCATTACTTTATAATTGTACAGGCATTCCATTTCAAGTTTATAAGGAGGCTACAAGAAGTCTAATTTATGAATAGTTACCTTGTGTGTGATGTTAAAGAGTGTATTTTAGCATTTATCAATATAAAAATGAAGTCATGGACATTGTTCCAAAATGTCTATGAATTATGTCTTGAGTTGCTTTTCAAGGAGTAAGGTGTGAGAAAGTATTGTTTAATGAAGAAGGTAAAAAGGTGCAATTCAATTTTGAGACCAAGTGTTGAGTTGGTCTTTCACATTAAACTTGAGAAAAAAAAGGAACTAACTTCAGTAAATGCAAATTAGTACTGTAGGATCTTACTCATTCATGATGGCTTTCTTTTGTTACTTAATTGTAATTTTCCAAAACTTGTTTTGCTTGAACGGGGTTCATCATTTAGGGAAATATCAGATCCGAAAATGTTTTGCCACGAATTGACAGGTTTGTTTATTTGCTTCTTATAAACTTCTGTAAATTCTTCCATACCTCCGTTTTACTTTTTATTGTTGCGTGAATCTGCGAAAGTTTTTGGTGTCTTTTTGTGCTATGAAAGAAAGTCACTTTGATAATAGAAGTATAGTAGCATTTATAAATACTAGGATTAGTCTAATAACCTCTAGAATTCAAATTTTCGCTAATGTTTGAGTATATTTATAGTGAGGGACGTTTATGTCACGAGTTTCAACTCTGACGTCGACCCAAAGTTGGGGAAAGTATTTAAGTGGAAACATAACGGAGGGGCATGTGCATACTCTTGAGTTTTTCTGATGAACAATGAGGTTTGACTAGCTAACTAGAAGGGAATTTTTCAACTATTAAATAAGACTGAGTCTATTCTCGACTAAAAGGATGTCTTTTAGTTTTAAACCATATACTTCTATTGTTTTCTCCTTAGAGTTGTTGACCTCATTCAATCCTTGTCATTTTGATCAATGTATTTTGTTCCGCTAGATTGTTGGACAGATTGCAGGAGAAGCGACATAGTAAATTGGATAATGAAGCTTATTTGGATGAGAATCACATGCTATTTAAAAATATCCAGTTCCTTGTCGAAGTATTGCACCCTCTACTCTATTTTATTTCGTATGAAATCTCTTCTAATTGCTGATTTCTACACTTATGAATCGCACACATGGGCACATTGCTGATTTCGTATGTTGTTGTTATCGTCGTCAAATTAGTAATGTTTTGCTCCATTTTTAAGATTCTTATATTTGAATTTGAGCATATGATGTGTCTTTTACTGTAGTCTACAAAGCAGATCGAATTGCCACATACTTTGTTAAGTGGTTGGGGAAGAGTACTCCTGGTTTGTCATATGGATTGGCCCTGAGTGAGGCTTTGATTGCACCTGCAATGCCCAGCACTACGGCAAGAGCTAGTGGGGTATTTTTGCCTATTATTAAGTCTCTCACTTTCAGCTGGAAGTAAGCGTGGTGATCCCTCCTCCAGGAAGTTAGGATCTTACTTGATTCTATCTCAATTTCAGGTATGCCTTTGTTTTGCCTGCTATAGATGTGTGGTGTGTCACATAATTAGATGACTTTAATGAAATGTAAAACACTCTCTATGGATACATGAATTAGTACTGATTAAATGATCCTATTATTCAAGAATTCAATCTATATACACCAATGGTGAAAATAGTTTTTGAGCCATTAAGGTAACATTAAGTTTGTAACCTGGAAAATAAGGTTATTAGCATGCTAAAATAGGTTAAACTATTAAGTTATATCCATAGGGTAATTTTTGAGTGATCTTTGTCTGAAGACTGATATTTATCTTGAATTTGCAACAGAAGACATTATGCATTTGATCAAGTATTACTATCTTTTCGGTTGTGCATCTGTCTCTTTCAGGAATACATAACATATATGGGGTATGGAATGATGTCAGCTATATGAAGCTCTTAACCTGCAAATTCATTACTGAGAACTCAAATCTATCTAGAATTGCTTTAATAGCTTCCATAACTAAAAGGGATAAAAATGAATTGTTTGGTTGTTGAAAATAGCTTTACCTGTCAGCACTTTAATGATTATTTTTGCCTTTAAAAGCAATGAAAAACAACTTTATCACATGTTGTTTTGTATTTTTAAATTAAAATTAGCTATATGTTAAAAAATAGATGCCAAAAAATATGTGTGGAAATATAATCCTCTAGCCTTTTGATATTCTCAACTCTCAAGTGTATAAAAGATCTTGATTCTGGAGAAGAACAAAGGGGATATAAAGGCATTTCGATATTGTTGTGGTGATTCTGAACATTTTCAACATGTAGGTTGAAAAATCTGATGCGAAGTCTCTACTGACCAAACTGTCTAGAATATGTGTGCATTCTTCCTGCTTCTCGAGTTCTTGGTTACATTGCTTGGCTGATTATCCCTTGTGCAATAGACATAATATATATGTTGATATTCTATCATGTTGTTATATATATATATATATATAGAGAGAGAGAGAGAGAGGGAGAGAGAGGGGGGGGGGGGCTTCAATAAATTTTAACATGTGTGCTTATTTGTCGTTCAATTGAAAAATAAGGGTAGTTGTATAAGCCAACTAAACTAGAGAGCACGTAGTGGAGGCCTATGTTTCTATCCCCCGCAAAAGCTAAGGAAAACATGTAGTGAAGGCCTATGTTTCTATCCCTCGCAAAAGCTAAGGAAAACATCTCTAACTTGTTAGCATGGA
The DNA here is from genome assembly GCF_900185275.1 of Solanum verrucosum. NCBI lineage: Eukaryota > Viridiplantae > Streptophyta > Magnoliopsida > Solanales > Solanaceae > Solanum > Solanum verrucosum. Next base: position 844,560 of record NW_026020554.1, on the reverse strand, counting down.
CGCCGATGTACTTGAAAACATGATCTGCAAGGAGGCCAGAAAAAGAGAGTCGTTGCAATTGCTTGCATTGTTGCAAATGGCCCCAAAACCAGCATCAAGTGCATGTATTGCAAATGACTCAATACAGTAACTGCATTTGTAAAAAAATTGAGAATATCTCTTGTTGAATTTTGCATTTTTCTTTGTAGATTACCCATTTCTGAGTACTTGTGTCCTTAGAGGTGCAAAAAAGCTTTGATCTTTGCATCTGAATGTGACAACCCTGATTACCTAACCCTTGGACTGCTTGACACTGGTTTTGGGGCCATCATTCACCATTGCAGGCAATTGTGACGATTTCCCCGTTCACGCCTCCACTACGTACTCCTCCAGTTGTGTAAGCCTTTGTAATCTGGAGAGAAGAGACTGCCCCTTCAGCAACGAGTCTCTGTTGGTCAATGTTGCAAAGCTGGAGACGGTAGGATATCTTTAGATGCCTTGTTGTTCAGTAGTATATTGAAAGAGCTCTAATTACCCTTAGCCTTAGATCAGCCCAAAGCAATCTCAATTGCTCACACGTAGAAATAAAAAGCCTTCACTTGTTAATACCCAATCAAATTGAGCCATAAAGGGCCAAAATTATGAGGCCTTATAGTACAACTTAAAATGCTTTTGATATTATAGTACAACTTGAAATGCTTTTGCTACCAAACTCTGGATTGATTGTTAGAGGTGAACACTTTGCATATAATATAAAGAAATAATTATTATATTATACAGTTTTGTACAATAAATTATTTATTATAGTCATGTTGGGCCCGTGCAACGCACGGGCATCCCCATCTAGTTTATAAATATTTGACACTAAACTCAATTATTACCATATATTAACTTAAGATTGTTGTACGAACTCATAAACTTCAAAATCCTAAATTCCCCTCTTACCAATACAACAACAACAACGTAGGATGTACACATACTTTACCTCTATACCTTTACGGGATAGAGACTAGAAAAGTTATTTTCGATAGACCCTCGGCTCAAAAAAAAAGTAACTGATGCACGAAAGTAAAAAAGAAAAAGAGACAATAAAATCGCAAATGTACAAAACAAGTGTTACTAACACATATTAATTAATAGACATTGGGGAAAAGGGGAACTATGTGATACCTAAATCATATATTACTAGAAGTACAACAACACTCGACTACCTACTATCCTAATCCTCGACCTCAATAACTTCCTTTTTAAAATCAACTAAAGTTATGTCATATCCTGTCTAATCACCTCCACAATTCTTCTTCGACCTACCTCTCACACCTCCTCGCTGTTGCATTCTCACACCACCAATACACACAAGTGTAGTTAAAATAATGTTACCTCAAGGGCATGTTTGTATCTTCTGTAATCTTTTTTAATGATTTGATCATATACTGAAAGTTCTTTTTTAACCACATGTTTCCTTTCTTTGATCCATTGATCAAGTACAGGTACTATAGACTCATTTGGGTCCCTGAGGGTGAAATTCTTCTGTACAAAGAGTCTCCATTGATGGGTCTGTAAAGATGATTACTTGGCGTCGAAATGTAGAAACGGTTAAGCACATTTCTGTGATTAGATATTGAATTTGAATTTCTCAATATAGAGAATAAAAGCTTCATTTTAGGGTTTATGTTGAATCTCGAGCAAAGTGAAGCAGGAAAGGGGATGGTAAATATGTGTATATATATATATATACATAGTACTGCAAATTATTAGTTTCGAACTATTCGCGGTCTTAAAAATACATTTTTATTTGATTAACTCAACTTTAATACACTCTTCATTTTTGTCATATGACATAACAAAGTGGTTCAAACTCTCGTAGGAACATTAAAGAAAGGTTAGAAATACCCTAAACTTGATGAGAATTTAAAGGAGTATTTCACTTATATTACAAATTTGGTGGTGTATTTGAGTTTAGTTAGTCAAGTACACAAACATTTTTAATAGTGTCATAGTTCATGGATAATCATAAAATTAAGGGGAATTTTTGCAAATAATTATTATAATAAATTTAATTATGTTTCATAGTTATAATTTGCATATTTACGGGTTGTAGCTATAATTTAAATTGTCTCGTTTGTATAATTCGCGGGTGAGTTTGTATAATTCACGGGTACGTCTGTATAATTAAACTATTTTTGTATAAACTCGAAATAATGAATTTATACAAACACAAACATTTGAACTTTAAACAATTATACAAATTATATTATACAAAATTACATTATACAAAAATTATACAAATGCTGAATTATACAAACTCGAAATCTCAACCACATAATTATTATTGAATATTGGTCGCAAATGGTAATTAGCTAAAACTATAACTATAATGATTAATTAATTAATATATGTTTGCTTAACCATGTAATTTGTTTTCGATACTTCTCTCTTTTTTATTTTATCCAACTTTGAGATACATATTCATTTTTCTAAAATATAGTAAAGTAATATTTACTTTCCGTTCACTTTTATTTGTCTAATATTTCAAAAATTATTTTTTAATTTGAAATTATGCATACTTATTATTTTTCAACCTATTAAACAAAAGCAATTATTTTTTTATTTTACACTTAATATTAATACTTATTTCTCAATGTCCAAAAATATACATAAATTCAATATGAATATTGTGGTAATTTACATATTAATCATTATCTTTCTAAAGAGTTTGCAAATTTTAAAGTGGACATATAACTAATATTATAATTTTTTATTTTTTTTATGAAAGTCCTAATTATAAGCACATTGTGCAAGTAATTAAAATCTTTAATTTTCCAATTTATTTCCATTGTATTTGACTTTAAAATATTTTTCTCGTTATTCCTTGTTTCCCAACAAATGGCAGCAGGGAAATTAGAGCCCCCTCTGGTCTTACCCTTGAAGTAGCCATTCTTGTACTTGCCCCCCATTTCCACCATCCATCTTCTCTTCAATTTTGACAGAGACCCAACAAGGCAAAACGGCGAGGGTTACAATTTTTGTTTCGAAAAACGGGTCAAAAAGATGATTCCTCATCAATGGGCACCTCCCTGTAACAATCAGTGCACCCATAAATACTCAACTCTCATGCAAATTCCTTGTAATTACTTCTCTCTTTATTTCCCCCCTTACCCTTTTCTTGATATCGCTTTACAAAGTTACAATCTTGAAAAACTGTATCTTTATGCTAAATTTGCAGACATTGTGTTTATGTGTAGATATATTTCTTTAATCTTAATGTATTACTCTGTGTTTGAATTTTTTATGATAACCCTTCTGTCTGGATAGATTGCGTCCACCTCGACTAATTTCTATGGGCTATTTGCTTGTGAGACTTCATGTTGTGTTTGATTTTTTGACTATGTTTAATTCATGCTGTCAAAAGCTTCATAGCAGAAACCAGAAAGAAGAAGAATCTCTTTTGTTTTGGTTTGAGGGGAGCAGCAGTGGACATTGGTTATATAGGATTTTGGGAATTTTATGTAAAGGTAGAATCTTTATGTTACTTTTCAAGTAAAAAGATGAAATCTTTTTAATGTGTTCCCGGGTAATCTGCATTGAGATGTAAAACGCTAATCTTTTTCTGTGTGTGTACTGTCTTTATGTGTAGATACTTTTGATAAATCTAAGTGCATTACTCTGTGTCTATTTTTTTTTTATAACCCTGGTGTCCGCGCAACTCGACTAATTTCATGGGGTATTGCAACTGAGACATCATTGTTCTCAACCTATTTCATTAGGTGTTGTGTCTCAAAAGCTTCACAACAGAAAGAAGAAGAATCTCCCTTTTTCTTTGGTTTGAGGGAAGGAGCAGTGGTCATTGGTTATATAGGATTTTGGAAATTTTATGTAAAGGTAGAGTCTTTATGTTAATTTTCCAAGGGGGTATGACTGGTTGTACAAGAAAGAAGAAAACTACAGATGAAGTCTGTATCTTTTAGAGTCCATAGTGGTCTTTCCAATTGGTTACTTTGTTTATTAAAGACTGCTACCTCCTTTTTTTTGTAAGCTTAACTGATCTATCCTTGTAAAGCTTGCATCTTCTTGATGCCTTGAAATGAATCTACTTACTTCATCAAAAAAAAAAAAATTAAAGACTGCTCCTAAATAAAGATGTTTTTTTTTTTTTACCAAAGTTCATCTAAGCTACATCGACTGTGTGCCATTGCTTTTCAGGTTAGGATGTTATTTGAGTAATTGTTGAAATTATGCAGCCGTCCAATATTTTATGCATGATATAGCATTATAGCTTGGTGCAGGTGCATTGCATTAGGCTGTTTTCAACTGTCTGGCTGTAGAAAGAAGAGGAAATGGAGTATTAGTGCCTGTAGGAAAGTTTTCAACTTGGTGTCATTAGGGTGTTATTTCTCTTCTTGCCTAATTCTACATTGAAATCAAGTTTTGGTTGGACTGTGTGTTTGGTTTGATTTCCTGGACATGCTGTTTGATTTGAATCTTCCTCATTTGTATTCTCTCAAATCTTTCCAAGCATTTTCTACCTTTATAGACTAGGAGTGCTGGACACTGCTGTCCAGTTTAACATCATAATGCATTTTCTTGTTTGGCGCAACTTATTAATGTGTGTTTGGTTTGATATCTTGGGCATGCTATTTAATTTGAATTTTTCTCATTTGAGTATTCCTTTCAACTCTTAAATCAAGCCTATTCTTCCCTTATAGATGGGGAACTCAGAATACTGCTGACTAGTTTAATATCATAATCCATTTTCTTGTTTGGCATCTCTTATTACTTACAATGAAGTGAATTCCAAGTGTGTACTTTAGCTGGATTTCTGTGGTGTGCTGTTTAATTTGAATCCTTCTGATTTGTGATCCTTCCAACTCTTACCAAACCTTTTCTACCTTTATAAACTTGGAAACTCAGATACTGAACGGTTTACCATCACAATCCATTTGCTTGTTTGGTGTAACTTGTTAATTACAATGAAGTGAATTGCAAGTATTCCCTTTTGCGCAATTCATGGTTAGCTTACTGATTTTTCAAGTGATAAGATTTTGAGCCAATCTAGCTACTTTGAATAACCAACAACTATTCAGCGTAGATCTACATTGCTTTCCTTCATAGTTTGTCAAAATTGTAGAAACTTCTTCCTGTAGTTTCTAGAATTCCAGTTTTCTCTGAGATATGGAAAATCAGTATGTCAATCTAACTGTTCAGTGTTAAACTTGGTGATGTGCGTCGTCATGTTAATTCAGAAGACCTAGGGTGTGTGGTTGGACTAAAAGAATAAAAAAGAGTGTGTTGGTTATGCTTGGAAATATGGGACGGTATCCTGGAGAAGACTGAAAGGAAGCTATCGAGATGGAAGGCTCAATATCTTTCTCGAGGGGGAAGGTTGATTCTTATAAACTCTGTTCTTGACTCTTTACCCACTTATGTGATGTCCTTATTTCCAATTCCAGCAAAAGTAGAAGAACAATTGGACAAATTAAGGAGAAACTTTCTATGGCAAGGCAGCTATAGTTTAGTTATACTCCTTAGCAAAGATAGAGGGGGGCTGGGAATTAGAAACTTGAGATTGCAAAATGAAAGTCTGCTGAAAAAGTGGTTGTGGAGGTACACTGAGGAGGGAAGTGCTCTCTGGTAAGAGGTGATTAAAGCTAAGTATGGTGAATTAACCCCTTGGTGTACAGAGAACACAGTTGAACCTTATGGTGTGGGAGTATGGAGAACAATCAGAAACCTGTGGCCCCAAATGGAAGCAGATTTGTTTATCAAGGTGGGAAATGGCAGTAAAACTAGATTTTGGAAGGATATCTGGATAGAACAATCCTCTCTTAGGGATCTCTTCCCAGATCTCTTTCAAATCAGTGAGAACCCTGATGCTAATGTGATTGTTGGACAGAACAGGGATGGAATTTGGTTTTCAGGAGATTTCTCAATGATTGGGAGGTGGAAAGGGTTGCAGAGTTACTAGGGAAGTTAGGTGGAATGAGAATACACACAAATGCCACAGACAGGATGCTATGGAAGCATAAAAATGATGGTCTTTACACAGTTAGCAGTGCCTACAGAAGAGGTCTCCAACTGATGGCAGGAGATCCAAAGCATCAATGGAACTATTTTTGGAAGGGGGACGTTCCTACAAAAGTGAAATGTTTCACCTGGCTAGTGATAACGAGGGCTTGTTTAACACAGGAAGTATTACAGAAGAAGGGTAGATAAATGGTTCCCAGATGCTTTTTGTGCAATTTGACAGGAGAAACAAACAATCACCTTTTCTTGCACTGTAACTTTGCCAAGCAAGTCTGGTATTTATTCCTTAGCATTTCAAATCTGAATTGGACAATGCCAGAACATACATCAGAGTTGTTAAAGATCTGGGTAAGGAGAGGAAGCAGCAAGACTGCAAGAGCCAAAGGAGATGGTGGAGGTTAATACCATCATGTATATGGTGGTCAGTTTGGAAGGAAAGGAATGGTAGATGTTTTGAAAATAGATCCAATTCCACTCATAAGGTCAAATGGAATTGTATAGTATCCTTACGTTTTTGGTGTAAACAGTTGTGTATAGTAGATACAGACCAGATTGTAGATTTGATAGGAAGCTTGTAACTGACACTTTTTGGTGGTGACCAGCATGCCCTTAATGCTGAAGAATACAATCTTACCAGTTTTTTTTTTTAAAAAACAGAAGGGAAATAAAATCCTCTACATTGAGATATTTAATCAGCTACCTTTGTTCTCTCTGTTACCGGAAAAGGATTTGTTGCTAAAGAACGCCTATTTAAATACCTTTTAAGATAATTATCAACTGGAAAGGTCAATAAGGTCTTAAAAATGTCAAGTTCTATGACCTATGTTGATTGGATTCAGGTGTGGGATTTTGACACCGGTGGCGGATCTAGAGGCTGGATTCATCGTCACAGGGCTTTGTATCCGATTGCGGATATGGGTGCTGGGATACGGCTAAAAATAATAAAACTAATATATACAACAATTAGTTATTTAAGAATGGTGAAAATTAACTTATATATGATTAGCAAGGTAATTTAAATTCATATCTTTTTACTACGTAAAATGAAAACTGAGTATTGCATAGTTATAAATTGATATAAATATAGTATTATTTATCTTAGGATTAGGGGATATGGTAGGAGTATGGTTCAAATATTTGGATATCACCAATAAATGCATATCACGACGCATAAAAGTTTATATTTCGACAATTAATTGAATTTATTAAATTAGAGCTAGTATGTGTATATTCATTTTAAACACTTGCTGTAGTGCTTTATGTTTGTATGTGTATGACATAAGCCCATAGTTGACCCAAATATCCGATCAACATATGCTTCTTGGCCATAGGTGTAGTCAAAGTACCCAAGTTAGGTTGATCAAATCGGGTGTGGATCCCCCACCCATGCCCGCACCCATGTCGTGTCGACACGGGTGCGACAAGGATTTTAAAGAATCCGAGTGTCCATAGCCTATAACTATGGACACTAAGAAGGAAATTATTTTTATTTTCCTAACGATAATTTATTTGATCAACTACAATTAAACCTCTCTATGACAACCACCCGCTATATCATCATCTCACTATAACAACCAATTCTTCTTATTTTTATCTTATATTTTTGCCTATAACAACAACCATCAATATAACAATACACTCTTTGTAGAATTACTCCTTTATATCAACCTTACTCAAATATTAATTGTTTCTTCTATTTCCTACTTTTGTTGCTTGTCATTTATTTTCATAATGCAAAAACACTTTCATAATGAAAAACCACTAGTACCGATTTACTATCCTAAAGCCCCATATAGAAATAGAATCTCTAAGATGACAATAACAAGTCTAGTATTTTGACTAGATGTTTTGAACTTTTAATATACCACTTTCAACAAAGAATATAACATCAATACATACTTCTGTAATTAATTTATTTATTTTTGCATTGAGAGATATGCGCATATTTGTATTCCATTTAAACAAAAGTTTTTTATCTTGTAAGTGTCAACGTGATTTATTAATAATGTATTTGCTTTCTTTAACTTTTAATTAGTGAAATTTAAGTAATTTCTTTTAATCTTTTATAATATTAAAAAATGAGAATACTTTTTGGGTAATTGTTGTCTATAACAGTCAAATAAGATTTACATGTCAAATGTTGCTATAGGTGTATAATAACCCGTCACTATAAAAGCTGAAAAGAATTTCGGAACAAACAAGGTTGTTATAGAGAGGTTTGACTGTATTTTTGATTGGTTTTTTCTCTATGTTAAAGTTGCCACTGCAAGCAAAGATCATCATGTGTATCTTAAGCACTTTTTACAGCAGACAGTCCATATGGTTCTGGCATGCCAAAACTGCAGATGTAAGAATATATAGATGTGAATGGATAAGATGTGTTAGCAGGTCCTTGTTTAGGTATCCAAATCTCTCTTTTTATTAGATTGAGTGGGCCTGTCAGATTTTTGATCCTTATATGACCTTTGAAACGATGGTTGATTGTTCTGAATCAATGCTAGTTGGACAAAATATAAACCTACATGGCATTTACTCTACGATGTAAGTCTGACATGTCATAGACATCATCAGATATGAAATTAATAGCTTGTATTTCTATCGACTGATTGTAAGTGTGTTGATGAAAGGACCACAGCTATAAAAGGACTACAGCTAATAAAGACCTAGGAGAATACCATCCCTCTCCCACCTTTTTAGCATTTTATCTTTTGTGTTCACTCTTTTTAATTTAGTTTCGAAACAATTCCGTAAAATGTAATTTCTTTGACAAGATATAATACTGGTTTAATTTTATTTCAATTGTTCTAGTGTTGGTTTATTCTTGTAGTAGTTTGTTTCTTGGCATGAATTTAGCGCTGATATGTTACAATTTTGTGATGTCTGAATTTTTGAAGGGAGAGTCTTTTGCAAAAAAGGATGTGATGCTGATGGAGAGACGTGGGATGAATGTAAGTTCCAAGCTTCTATATTTGTTGGTTTCGAAATAACCCTGGTGAATATTTGAGTTTACTGTCTGATCGTTGTGGTGAGGAATTGTGCTGCTTGTAGAAAAACTTGCATATGGAAGAATCTTACACTGGTGAAAAGAAATTTATTATATTCCACAAGATAATATATTACCATGGGTGACAGCTTAGGACTTTCTATTTATGAACAGTAGAAAAGTGAAAACCATGCCTTCACTTTGTAAAATGTTCATATTAGTGGTTGTCTTATATCGCCAGCTTAAGTTATTTAACCTTGAGAAGGATGGCATCAGATGATATTCATCATTCACCAAGTTTAAGGAATGTCCATAATATTGCTCTCCTTTCGGAGTTCAACTTCTTTTAAACTTGAGGACATTGCACTTATATATAACTAATGCTTAGGAAGTGTCTTATTTTTGAAATTTGAAACCTCTATGAGGCTTATCTATTGATCTAAGCTACAATAGAGTAATAACGAGCTATATGCAGGTTTGTCAGAATGTGAGGAAATATGCTATAAAAATCCAGTTCTGAAGGATCAACAGTGGAGTGCTTACATTGACCGATCCCCTGGTGCCGCCAGCTGCTCTGAGGTCTCCCAACCTTTCTTATTATCTTTAATTGGTTTTTCTTTAACAGTTCTCAAAATGTGATTTTTCTTAGTTCTTACAAGTTCATTTGCTTTACGATGAATTTTGTCAATTGTAGTTCAAATTCATTTTTTCCATGTGTTCAGGGTCTGGATTGAAAGTCAACACTCTCAATAGTATTCTTCATAATCTCTTTTTTTTTTAATAAGCATGGTGTCCGCAATAGCTGTGCTATTGTTCATTATCTTACAAGAACATACATGAAGTTTCACAGTACAATGCTGATTTGTCCTTTGCAAGCTGAGGTCGTTATTCTCTTCCGGTTCGTAAGTAGTAAAGAGAGTTTCTACAAATATATTTTTTTTGAGTGAAGAGTAAAGAGAGTTGTTATATTAGCATAAGACAAAATGGCAAGGTTTTCTTTGATCTGCTAAAAAATCAAGAGAGCTTCTAGAGCAGTTATGGGTGCCTTTGCGTCATATGTTAATATAAATGTTCATGACCTCATCAAAATGATACAAGTGTTCATGTTTCTGTGGACCAATATCTTGAATATTTCATCATGAGGTTTGGTATTGGACGGCTTAGAGATCCCTTTTAAAGTGGCAGTAAGTGCTTGTTCTTGAGCCAACTTAAAAATAACTTTTTCATGTCATGAAAGTTTAGATACCTATATCTAGTATGATCAATCATCATTTTTGTTAGCTGGCTTGACTTGTAGTATTGGGGACTTTTAGAAGTATGTGCTTCTCACCTTGTTCTTGGGGAATATTGAATATGTGCATATATTTATGAACACTTTGAGTAGTAACTGTATGTTGTATTGGACATCACAATGAGTAATACATGTCTGCAGGGACCGCCTTTCTAAGAGTAGTCCTTGTATTAGGAGACTTGTGCTGATCAAAATACTGACACACCTATCTAATGGAAAGATAAATCTTAAAGCCTGTCTAGATAATAATCTAATCTAAAACACAAAAGATAAATATAAACTAATTTTAGTGTATAAGAACTAATAACAAGAAATATGTATTCTAATATGCCCCCCTCAAGTTAGGCTATGTGTTACTAAGCCTAGAACAAATTGTGATGCTTGACGAGTGCTTTTGTGAGTGTATCAGCTAGTTGATCGGCAACATGGACAGAAACAACTTGAACCAGTTTTTGTTGGACATATTTGCGCAAAAAATCTAAGTTCACCTCAACATGTTTCATGCTACTGGATTCGCGCTCAAATAAGTGACAGAGTGACACAAATGTTATTACAGTAGATAGTAGGGAACTCTTTGACTAGACAGCGCATCTCAAGCAATATATTATTAATCCAAAATGTTTCAGCAAAGGCATTGGAAACTGCTATATTTGGCCTCTGTTGAGGAGCGAGCTACAGTTTTCTGCTTTTTGAAGGACTAACAGATAGGATTGAGTGTGACAAGGAAATTGGGCTATGAAGTTGGATGACGCTCTGTGAGCGTATCAAATAGCATATAAAACGCTAATTCTGACCTCTCCTTATAGGTTGGTTTATGGGAAAGATTGCCACCTGCTTGTCGAATTGGAATACATTCATATGAGCAATCAAAAAGCTCAACTTGGATATGGAACTTGCGGGTGAGGAATGCATGCTAAAGTTCCACTAGTTGGTTGAGTTAAGGTTGCATGCCTATGAAAATGGAAGATGCATAAGGAAAAAACCAAGCAGTGGCATGTCAAAGCTCAGTGGGTGTCTATCTCTGCACTGAACAGATATGCTGACATAGCAACCAGAGTTCCAACACTTGCGTGGGAGGGCACATTTGTCTGTAGGTCTTCCAGCTACTCGTACCATACGATTCTTGCACAAAAGGGATACCATTCTGAGCACCCATTCCACATCAGCTCCTTGAAGGCATTTGATTACGGGGTGCTTCCAAATCTCAGAGATAAACCCACAACTAAGAGTGGTGAAGATAGTATGTTTGTTGGTGTTGATTGCTTCTCGAGAATAGATCCATGTTATAATGGTAATGGTGCTACCAATTTGTTCTTTCAAAAGTGGCGTGCCCTCATGGTATACCAAGGCCGATTGTGAGTGATTGGGATATAAAATTTTTGAGTTATTTTTGGAAAACTGTATGGGCTAAATTAGGAACATGTTTGATCTTTTCTACAGCATATCATCCTCAAATAGATGGGCAAATGGAATGGCCAATAGAACTTTGAGGAATCTTTTAAAGGTCGTAGTTGAAAATAATTTGAAGGCTTGGAAAGGTTGTATTTCATTTGTGGAGTTTGCATATAATAAGAATATTCTTAGTACAACAGATCATTCAACTTTTGAATTGGTATATGGTTCAATCCTTGTATCTCCTTTAGATTTACTTCCCATTTCCGCTAATGAAATTTTGGGTGTTGATGGCAAAGCTAAGGCCAAATCAATGAAGAAACTACATGAGAATGCATGACAACATCTTGAAATCAAGAATGATGCCTATGCTTCCAATGTCAATCAATGGAAAAGACATGGTATTCCAACCGGTAATTGGGTATAGGTACATTTGAGAAAGGAGAGATTTCTATCCAAAAGGAAGACAAAGCTTGATCAAAGGGGACATAAGCCATTTCCAGTTGTTGTAAGAATCAATGAGTTGGCCTACAAGCTTGATTTGTTCGGTGAGTATGGTGTTAGTGTTACCGTTACTGTTTTTGACTTATCTTCAAGAGGGATGAGATGATGCATAACTAGAGGCTAACCCAAGTCAAGTGAATCCTTAAAGTAGACCATTTATGAGGATCTAAGATAAAATTTTTTTACAAGAACTCCAAGGTTTAACTCATAGGATCTTGTATCACGACTTTGAAGACTATTGAGGGAATCAAATAAGAAAATCCAAGGCCAAGTATTCCTTCTTGCATCAGAGGGATCTTATATCAAGAACTCTTGTTTAGGTCATTTTCCCTGAAGGCTAACAATTAAGAATGGGAAGAAATGAACTTTGGGCCTAATTCAACTCCAAAAGGTAGGTAGCTCATGAGGTAGCGTTTGCCCAAGATCATATAAAGTGAAAAAACAACTCATCCCTCAACCAATGTAGAACCCTTAGCAAGGGGCATTTTTGTACTTTTGGCTCTTGAGTTGTCATAACATTTTATTTGTGTTCTTTCTTTTTAGAATGAATTTGGATGAAGAAAACTCTCGCTGGAGCTTAGAGTATCTTAGTTCTTCTTGGCAACTTAAAAGTCTTTGTTTATGTTTGTAGATTTAGTTCCTCTTGTAGTTTAGTATGTTAGTTTGTTCCGTGTAATAGTTAGAATTTCAATACTTCGATTTACTTGAGAGTTGATTTCTCCATTGAAATTGGTTGTTCTGCATTGGTTTGTGGAGTAAAATTTTCAAATAAAAATGTGAATTGCCTAAACCTCTTCCCTTTTGGCACTCAAGTGACATGTAATCTTCTTTATTGCACGCAGGAATGCTTTCATGCTTGTGTAGCTGGCTGTGGATACAAGGTCAGTTTGTGTTATTGACAAAAACTTGGAGTTTATTTTCTAAGTAGTCGCACTAAGTGAACTGTCAAAGTAATTGTAAAAGAAATTAAACTGGATCAAGATACTCACATGCGTGGATACAATAAGTTCCCGCAACTCTTTTGGTGGCAAGGAATAACCTGATGTCGTGACCAGTGATCATGAGACCTGTGCATCAGTGAGAAAATAGTTGTAATTTCTCTAGTCAAAACACTGAAAAGATAGCATTCTGCTGCTCTATGTTGGTTTTTACTTTTTCCCTAATTTAGGCTTTGTTGGACATGTTTCCAAAAGGTTGCTGCTTGAAAAGTTATTGAGTGCTGATAATGAGTGAAATTCAAGATATTAAAAGCATGGATGTGGTGGAGTAAGTGTGGTTTATGGAAAGAATATCCAAGTGAAAGTAGCACCTCACGCTTACTCTGTGCCGCCCCTCTGTTTGTGAGGGCTTAGGAAGAAATAAGTACAATAAAAACAAATATATATTCTTAAAGCAACTTTATGTGGACAGTAGTATGAGTGTTGGGTATGGATATGATTTGACATGGGTACTTAATATTTTGACTCCTTTCAAGAATAAATATCAAATATTCATACTGCTGTTATGGGTAACATCCAGATAAATGAAGAATCTGTGTTGTAAAGTAGTTCACACTGATTTGATCCACTTATTTTGAATGAATGCTTGTTCATTTCATCTGCAACTGTGCTGGTATGCTATGTTTCATTGCATGTTGTTGCGTTTCTCAACTATGCATTGCTTGCCATATATATTTCCAGTTTCTTGTTAGATGACTCTGTGTTGTTGGTTATGCAGTTTGACGTTCCTTCCCAAAAAGTCGATCAAATCCATCCAAGCAGGCCTCCTCCGCCTCCTCCCAAAGAGAAACTGACCACACCTGCTGTGAAAAGAATACTACCCCGGAAATCTAGCCAAACGATTGATGACATACCTGGGACATCCGCGTAGCATCAACAGTGTAGACAACTTGGAATACATTTGTTCTGTTAGGATCGCAACCATAAGTCTAAATTTTGTCACAAGTCAAGAGGCAGTAGTAATTTTCTTTAAGAAACATTTTGAGAGCTCATTGGAAAGTTGGTAAATTTTCTCAAAATTAACAAGCAATCATAGACAAGTGTTTGATATTATCATGAGAAAAACTATGTACAACTTGGCTAAAAATGTAATCTCATTACACCATGCATATCCAAGTATGTAAGTTTTTAATGAAAACATTATTTTTATTACCAAAACTCTAAGATTGTTGTTGATTGTCTACATTACTTCAGAGTTATGATACTTTTTCCAAATGTTTGTGATTTAGGTATATATATATATATATATATAATAACAACAAATGGAGTGTGGGGATTGACTAATGTATATTGTAGATCTTATGTTTACCTTTGTGTGTGGGGGGTGGGGTATAGAGAGATTGTTTTCGATAAAAAATTTATAAGTTCTAGCTAATTGTGGAACTCTGACTATTATACTGCACTTTTGAAAAGTTTAGAGAAATTTGCACTTAGTTCTTGAAATATTTATAAATATTGATTTTGATTTTTTGTGATAAATATTTGGTTAAGCATATTTTACTTTCAATCGATAAACATGCACGTATTTGATCCTTGTGCTTGTGGATCTTCACAAATTATTAAATTAACTATTTGATCGCTTAATTAATTATATATTATGTTAAATTTGTACCATTACTTTATATTAAAGGGTAATATAATTTTAAAAACAATCAAAATGTAACAAGTTTCATATATAGAAGGAAAAGACGCATTTTGATTAATTCAAGCTTTAATTTGCTTAATGAAATATCACGAGGCGATTAGCCCAAAGATAATAGAGGTGATGTTCCACCTCATGTAGAGAACCCGTTGTTTTATGTGACACTTTTCTGATTATTTTTGTGGTCTAAATTTAAGAAAAATAGAGTAGACCATTGTTTTTTTTTTTGATGCTCTTTACGTATATTCTATTTTTTAAAAAGAATGACGTATTTTTATGATTGAAAACTTTTAAAACTTTCTATACAAAAATGTATGGCGTGTTTAAAATCACAATTTCTAAACCTCCTTTTTTTGGAAACTTCGTGTCCAATCAAACGCCGACATATAAAATGTAATCGTGAGAATATTATTATGCTTATGAAGATAATATGGGCTGTTTCTAACTACAAGGAGACTCCTAGGCCCATCCAAGGCTTCAAAATGTGCCATTTCTTTTTCCCCTTTTAAGACAACAAACAGTAAAATAAACATGGAAATTCCCATAACACATGAACTTTTACATGATTATTTATGATTAGAGCCGAGAGTCTATCAGAAACAGTCATTCTACTCCATGAAGGTACGGGTAAGGTCTACATACATCCTACCCTTCCCAGACTCAAGGATTTCACTGGGTATGTTGTTGTAATTGATGAACTTAGTCACTTGCTACATCAACTCTACTGCACATGATGCCAGAACTCTATTACATTGTTACAAAAGAACCAAGAGTCATAATCAATAAGAAACATCACATAGTAACACTGAAAGAATTAACAAAGAATAGAGAGGACTATTACTGCACCTATTCGGACTTGTTTGCTTTCGTAGACAACTTTCTCTTCATTCTGCTGAAAGGTCCAACTGTTCGATCCATTATGTACATGTAGATTACCTGGCTCCAAGATTTGTAAGCATCTAAGTTTTCGTAATATTCTGGTGCAATCTCCTTCACCTTGTAGAGCTTGCTTCCGGGAATTCTTGGAAAATCATGGTGCTCATTGTGGTATCCTACGCTCCAAGTCATGAGGTTAAGGGGTCCGTAATAGGAGTATGTCTCTTGCTCAGGCTTGAAGACATAATGCTCGGAGATGAAGTGACCAGCCATTGGATGCATCCCGCCCCCAACAAACGTGGATAGGATAAGATAAGCTAGCGATTTCCAGCCCCAGAAGTAAACCATAGCTCCATCAAGGTATAGCTGGATAGTAAAATTAATGAACTCCCACACACCAGGTGGTTTAGGTTTTAGAAAAAGAGGCCTGAATGCGTAAAAGAAAAGTTGAAGAATGACCCATATAGATTTTGCAAGAACATTTTTCACTACATGGGCTTCAGTTTGGCTCGGGATGTCCATATCAATTCCATCAACTCCTTGGAAGCGATGGTGCTCAAGGTGATACTTTTGGAAGGTGACAGACATGGGTACACCAATGGGAAGGTTGGCAAAAATTCCAAGCCAACGATTGTAGGTTGGAGTAGAGAAAGCTAGGTTGTGACTTAGTTCATGAATTGCCAGGAAGAGATTATGGTTCAGAAAAGAGCCAAAGAAGTACGCGACTATCAATATCTTGAACCAGGTTGCATCATGGAGGAAGGTAGCTGTCCAAAGCTGAAGCAAAACAACTCCGGATATCTGCATGGTTAATATTTAAAAAGAATACACAGTGAGCACTCAGTCTAAATGAAACTAGTAGCACCAATCAGTTCCTGTAACCAGTTCCTCATATTTTAGACAGATTCAATAACTAGTGATTTCTGCAATAAAGTCCACGGTTGTCCACCAACGAATCTAGTAAGGACGTCTAATTGCATACACATGAATGAGTAAAAGGCTATGACATGACCAAGCCAAAGTTACATGAATTTTCTGCTGTCACCATCGACTAAGCTGCCTAAGAAAAGACATCTGGGACAGAATATAATATAATCACATAACATTATCAATCAAAATATTGGACTTTGTAGACAATGGATTTGATCACAAAATTGAATAAACAGGGGGGAAAGAAAGGAGAGGGACTCAAGTAATTATTCAAAGACTGATTATATTTTCAAAACACATAAAATTACAAAGCATTGATCTCTAGTAAAACTATGAAAATGACACCAGAAAATCAAGGAAAACGAGATAGATAGGGCACCAAATCATGTGAATCTCATTGCTGAGTTTTGGTCTCAACAAATTCACATAATGAGCAATCCAGAGAAGAGTTTAACCAAAAGAACTCAATCCTGATAAACACAACATTCTTCATCTTTTTCAGGAAAAGAGAAAAGGAGAGGATACCTTTACAGAAAAGTTAAAAAGTTTGAAACACTACTATATGTTTCTCTATTTTATTTTTTATTGGTTTCCCATCTAGTATTCAGTAACTGCATTAGAACCCAACTGGATCCAGATTCACCCCCAGAAATCCACAATGTGGGATAAAACGCTCCTAACAAAGATGACTCCATACCCGAAACCTTTAGGCTCAAACACTACTATGCGTTTCACAATTGTATCAATCTGATTCAACAAGCAAATTCCTTCAAAGAAAAAACTAAAAGGACTCCATTTCACATAGAGTTACCCCTTAACCTTAAAAATAATGCCTAATCCAAAGAAAAAGCTAAAACCCACGATTCTATTTAACAAATATCCTTGAAAACACAATGAAACATACACAAATACATTTCAAAAAGAATTTAAAAAGCCATCTAATGAAAACCCAAAACCAATAATATTGAGATTAATTTTACAGTGTATCTAGTTATCAATTTGAATGTCAATCAAACACAATACAAATTCAATCCCAACATTATCCCAAGACTATAATCCCAAGATAACCAAATGACCCACCCAACATTATCCCAGGACTATAACCAAATGAGCCTCAAAGATTCAATTTTTAACCCTACCCACCTAACATTGTCCCAGATCTAAGATACCCCAAAAAGCAAAATGAATAAAAGATCAAATTTATACCTTGAGAAAAGCAAAAGGGTCAGGACCAAAAAGGTGTTTGATTTGAGGGTACTGAGAGAGGATCTGTCTTCTACGAGAAGCATGAGGTTCATCTGTATATGACCAAAAGAAATCATTAGCCATTCTTACACCTTCTTCCTCTTCTCTCTTTTCCCCTTCAAATCCCATTTCTGCTTTTCTGTTTTCTCTCTCTCTGTCTTTGTCTTTCTGTTTTTTGTTTTTGTTTTTTTGTGTGTGATGTTATCTTGGTTTCTGTTCTTGTACAGCTTGAATAAGCTAAATTAGCGGGCTGGTTTTAAATTAGAATATAAAAAAACATAATAGTAATAATTAATAGTTTAATTAAATAATTTTTAAAAAATTGTGAAATTGGGTCTACATATGCAACTTGGGACGGTTGAAATCTCCCCGCTCTAAATCATTAATCAGAAGTTTCGGGTTTGATCATTGAAAATTGAATTTCTTTTGTTGAGATTGTCCTTCGGAAATGAGTCTTACAAAGCATGAATTCAGATTTAATCGGACTCCAATGTAAATATTAGACACTAAAAAGGAGAGAAATATTGAAATATCTCTGAACTTGACGTGAATTATAAACTTCATCTCTGAGTTAGGGACAACCTTAAAAACACCTTCTACTTGACTAATTAAAGTTAGATACATCCCCGATTTGCCACTTGACATAGCAAGTGGTTTCAAACTTTTGTTGTGCGGCATGGGACTCTTAATAAAAAAATCGAGAGAAATGTTGAAAACACGCCTAAACTTGATTAGAATTTAAGGATATATTTAACTCATATTGCAAAATCGAATCTTTCATTTCAGTTAATCAAGTAAATACGCAATAGTTTAATAATAAAACTAATAATTCACGTCGTTTACGATATTCTCTCTAAACAAATTAAAAAAAACACAAAGAAGGGGGGGTTACATCATGACAATTGGGAAGGACCCAGAAAGAAACGTCCACATGGACCATGTTGATTCTGTTGATGGCAATTTGCACAAATAGTCTTTTTAAGCCACTATTTGAATCTACCCATATTAGGGCTTGTTTGATTGGGGAAAACTTATCCTAAAATTAATTATTTCAAAATTTAATAGATAGTTAAAAATTATTAGATGTTGCCCCTTAATTTCTTTCCATATTAAATTCTCTATATTTAAAACCCCTAATCAGAATCTTAAGACTCCACCACTTGTAAAACTGAGAAACCAAAGAGATAGTAATGTTAAGAAGCAACTGTTACATGCACGTACAATCAGGATTATAAAGCTCTTTTTAGCTAAATCCAACTTAGCTTCTCAATCCCGAATAGGGTAGGAGCTAGAGGTCAACACACGAGTTCAACTGAACTTAGTAACTTTAGTCATATTTGTCTCGAGAGAAATGCACTATATATATGTACATAATTAAATTTAAACCCCAGTTAACTTAACATTCGATGTTGCTATCCTAGAATTTAGATAGAACGCATGAAGTTCAAATCCTGGCTCCGCCCTGTGTATATGCTCCCAATAATACAGGCTGGATTACTTCTAATCACAAGGTAGTGGAAAAGGAACCACCACCTTCATATCTAACCCAGCATCACCAAATCCAATACCATAACCTCCATTTTCTAAATCTTGCATATGACCAATTTCAACAAGATAACCAATAGGCCATTGCTCCTCTACCTTAGATGAGTATCATCATATGTGTCGAAAACATTATCCGGCACGATCAACGGTAACTTCTCTATATACATGAACAACCTTCTTAGATTCTCCTTTGTAATTGTTGTCATGTCCACAGCATCTTTGCTGTCCATATATACCCACAGATCCCCCGAGCTCACCCTTTTTAGGCTATCACGGCAAAAGGGGCACGACTGTGACCTCGAACGCCTGCAGTGCATCAATGAAGATCTTGTTAATGTGCATTATAGGAAGATGAAATAAACAGAATATGTGCACGAAAATAGAAGAGATAGAGCTACAGGTCTAGTTTTTTAGAAAGGTTGAAACCGTCGGATGTAAGTAGATTTGACTATGGCCCAAAAGGTACATATGTGAAACACAGATGTTAGTTTCTTTTCTTTCCCTAGCTATTATTTCCCATTAGTTTGTATTAACGCAAACATTCCACATATTAGATGCTTAAGCAATTGTCTCTCCGTACATGGGAACAATACTAGATCAGTTCATAGGTCTCCATACAGAATTTCAATATCCACAAAAAAAAGAAAAAAAAGAAAAAGAGGAGACAAATCCAGACCATCAAGCATAGGGTAAAACTATTTAGCCTCGGAGGTGAGCAAAAAAAGAGAGATGAATAAGGCTTGGGATGTACCTCCTAAATGAACAACAAACATTTGTTGTCGATAAGTGCTAAGAGTCATTCTAATGTTTGTCCAAAAAATTAGAGATAGAAAACGCTCGCCACTCTTTATGCCACAAAAAGGACGGCGAAGAGAAAAAATAATAGATTACTCAAGTCAGCATAGGTGAGACATTTCGAGATCACATTTAGTATACCTAACAATATTTCAGGGGTTGAGCAACTTGCCGCCTCTTTGTCCATTTAGAGAACTATGGGAGGCTGGTTTTATCACTTAAGGAGGCTCTCATGAAGAGACAACCGTTTTATCTCTTAGCTTTACCAATTACGATCACTAAAGGAGATAGCCATTAATCTGTTTTTCCAAGCAATCACGTCTCCCTCAGAATTGTGAAGTTGACCTTCATATGATATATTTTTAACTGTGAATTATATTGGAATTTATGTAGTCGCCACAGAAAAGGTGGCCGGAGACAACGCTCGAGTAATGGAAAGTATCTTAAGTAAGCAAGTGTGGTTACATGGACGAGCAAATCATTCCAGTTTCAACACTTTTAAGCATCTGGTGTCAGAGGAATTGTAGAGTGCCTAGGATCATAGCATACTGCGTACTACCAAATATTCAATGCAGGAAAAAGAAGTGCTACATATTATGACTGAAACACCAGTTTAGGAGGTGTATTCCTCTCGAAAGTTATTGCAATACTGTTTCCTTTGCAATTCCCACTTGCAGTTCAATCAGTGTCCCTTCCCCAGGTCGAAGGAGGAAAGAAACAATGGTCATGCTACAGATAACTGAGTTGGGACTCCAAAAAACAGTTCCAAGCAACATGTCGAAAGCAGTGAACCTGAAGTCGGTCCAAATCTAAAACCAAGAGAGATAGAGAATTACCTACTTAGCAGGCAAAATATAAAACATCCCAGCTGCAGTATTGGATCATGCAGAGGAAAGATTTTACTTATATACCTCTTAATTTGCATAAAAACTCTAATTTCATGTAGAACAGCTAAAAGAAATGGAGTGACATTGTATTACTCATTGCCTGATTGACAGTTAAGGATAAAGGTAAGTAAATAGTATTAGTCTACCATTGAAATAAATCTACATCAATTATTATTTCAGATTAGTCCTACCACCCATAGTATTTGATTTGATTTTGTTCGCCTCTCAGTAACATTTTCATCATCAAATAACAACTATATAACAAAGTCCAACACCTTAAAGAAAAGATAAAAAAAACCTCATATCCATGGACTCTGTGCACGTGATAGCTTTAGTCTATGTACAAGATATGTAGCAGCACAGTTGTGTCACGTGTGATTTTCACCCATCAGATGTTTCCAATTTGTTGGAGGGGGGGGACAAACCGAAGCAATAAAGAAATAATCTTAGCCAACAAAATAAGCATAAGTATTTCCCTGTGCAATTGACTTCACTCCTCTTATGATTATTTGGTCTCTAAAACGCCAACATGTCCTCTTTCTCCAGGAAAACTCTATCTCTATTTCTTTTTGTTGGTTTGGGGGATTTACGCGATAGTTAAGGATCTTGTCACTAGATTCATGAACTGAACAGGATGATATCTAATTTTTTACTTACTAGCAGCTTATTCAATTAATGTATCAAAATGTGCATATGAAACATTCAGTTTGGAGATCAATCAGAAATTTATGGGATAGTCTAAAGGAGAATTTGGTGGTCAAGGTGGGAGAGGGTAACAAAATATTCTTTTGGAAGGACAAGTGGATTGGACAAGAGTGTTTAAACTCGGTCTTCCCCGATCTTTTTTCTTTTTGTACCAATCCTGAGGCGAAAATTGCTGAGATTTGGTCCCCTCAGGGATGGAACCTCACTTTCAGGAGAAATCTAAATGATTGGGAAGTGGATAGAATTGCTGAATTGCTACTCAAATTGGGTGAATTCACAGGCCCTACTACAGAAGCAGATGGTATTAGATGGAAACATAACTCTGATGGTAAGCTCTCTGTGAGTAGACTGTATAAGAGAGAGATAATGGCTCACTCTGGGGGAATTCTTGGCCCATGGAAACAAATATGGAAGGGCAACATCCCAACCAAGGTGAAATGCTTCACCTGGTTGGTCATCAGAAGGGCATGTCTCACTCAGGAAAAACTCAAGAAAAGAGGCTTCCAGATTGTCTCCAGGTGTTTTTTTTGTCATGAGAAGGAAGAAACTAACAGCCACTTATTCCTACACTGTAGGGTTACTGTACAGGTGTGGCGCATGGTTCACAGCATCTCTCAAGAGCCCTGGGTGATGCCAGAACATACTGCTGATCTTTTGAGCTGCTGGATGAGGAGGGGGGGGAGCAAGACCCAAAAAAGATGGTGGTCTATAGTACCTACTTGTGTCTGGTGGGCTATTTGGAGAGAAAGAAACCTTAGGTGTCATGAGAATATTACTAACTCTATTCAGAAAGTTAAAGAAAATTGCATTAACATGTTGTTTTTTTGGTGTAAAGAAGATGGTATAGAAGAAGTAGAACAGCTGGTAGATTTCCTAGGATCTATGTAATTATGGTTTCAACTTGTAACTTTTTGGAGGTAGCCAGCATACCCTTAATGCTGAAGAATACAACTTTAACTTTTATCAAAAAAAAATAAAAAATGTGCATATGAAACATACCATTCACGATAGCATTTCAAGCACATTATATGATTGCAGTTGGGAAGGATAATTTTGCTGTTCACGTCCATGCAAATTCCACATTCATCTTCCCTTTCAATGTCCAGATCATAAGCCTGTCTGTAATCCTCATCATCTCGTCTCTTGTATCTCTCCTGGCAAACTGCGTTTTGTTTTTTGTCTTCCGAGTCTGTGACACCTCTTTCAAGTTGAACTAAAGAGGGATAAATAACAGCTGGACAAGGATGATTGATGTCTATAAGCAACAGGTATCTAACTTTACATGATTTATCAGAAGTATTTATGTCATTAGATCAACAGAAGAAAAATGTAAAAACTCACCATAGAACTCCCTAATGCTTGCTTTCCTTTCATGAGTTGACATGGTTGTTGTGCCATCGACATGTACCTGTAGCAAGGTAATACTCAATTGAATACCTGAGAAGAGAAGAATTTGGCATTCGAAGAAAAAAAAAAGGAATGTGGTGATGCATGAATTAGAACAAACACAAACCTTGTAAATAAGAATTCTCAACAAACCAAGGGCACCAGCAAGATGGCAATCAGTCCATTGCACTAAGAAAAGGAAGATGTGTGCTGCAGGACTGTAGGACATTCGCATCTGTAAGCAAGCACCATCATACTCCCCCGAAAAGTCAGATGCACTGCATTCCAAACAACACCATCAGATGAAAAAAAACCAAGCAAGAGGGAAGAGGTAAACACCACGTTACAAGGTCGGGAGAAACATTCACCACAACAGAGAATGATTGTCACCAAATCAAATCACCAATAGCGACAAATTTTTTTCTTAATGATCTTTATTAAGGTAATGCCATCAATGAAAGGTGGGTAATTGGTCTATTTTGACACCGAAAGGTATGCCATGTGTCGATGCTAAGCTAATATTTCATTCTAGTGTTGCCTCCAAGAGCCTCGCTTCTACCAAGTCGGGCTTAGCGAAAGCAGATGCCGGCACTGGGTTGCTGGTCTATCCACCCAAGCCCCAGGATAAAAAGAAAAATAGACACCCTCTAAAAAATAAAGAATGCCCCCCCCCCCCCCCCCCCGAAGGAGATGGGTTATTGAGGCATGGAGTAAAAAATCCTAGGTTCAAATAAGTACAGCAACACTAGCTATGAGCCCAACTGCTGTAATCTCGATGGACAGACTTACTTTAGACATCTGTGCTGTTATCAGCAGGACAGGCTGATTGTTTACTCGAGGTGCATGCAAGCTAGCTCAAAACACCAGTTCTATACTAGAAAAAGGATAAAAGAGAAAACCAAAGGATTATCGGAAAACCACTAGTGGAGAGAAAAATGACCTATAAAATAACCAACCGTTTACTCTCTTGGTACAAATTTTCAGCTCTAACACCACATTGCAAAATCAAATATCCAATGGTAGAAACAAAAAAGGAAAAAGGTAAGCCTTGAGAGTTTCTCAAATAAAGTTCCATAATAAGAATATTAGAACTGCAGACACTTTACAAGATCAGCATCAATTATCATAGAAAATGTTACCTTTATCTCAGATTGAAGCAATCAAAGAAGTGAACATCAAACTAACACTGATAACACAATGAAACCAAAAAAAAGGGGGGGAAATATCTACTTTCTGCCACTATTCACTTACAACTAAAAAAATCCCATTTTGGTAGACTAAAAACAGTCTCACAATCAAAACTCACTTAATTAACCACCTCCCCCAAAAAATATCCTGACTTTATTGTTAGCAACAGACCAAAGGACAAAAATATCAAAATACAGAACAATCAATAAAAAGATCAAAACTTAACAAAACCCCATATCAGTAAAAGATATTTCTGAACCAAAATTGCTGAAAGAAAATAAAACCAGAAAAGAAAAAAAAAACAAAAGATAACTCAAACAGGGTAGAAACCAGAAAACTCAAAAGGGGTGAAAAAAATTATACTATGATTCTAAAACAGCATAAAATTTTCAGATATCAATACACATACAAAAGTTGACTTACAGTGTATTGGCATGTTGAATATCAGCTTCAAGAACTTTGAGAGAATCTTTAAATGATTTTCTCATTGGCCCTCCTAAACCTCCTGTATACATATCCCCTTTACCTCAATTCCCCCCTTCAAAACACCACACAACCCCAAAAAAACTCCCCCTTCAAACACCCAAAAATAATTCCTCAGAACCAAAGAATCATCACCATAACTGATCCTCAACACCCTTTTCCTCAATTTCCCCCCTTTCTACACCAAAACCCCCCAAAAAAATCCTCAAAACCAAAGAATCATCATCAGTATCACTAATTCTCAACACCCTTTTCTTCTCAGAAAATATTTTTAGAATTTTTTTTTCGAATTTGTGAGTGATAAAAATTAAACTATGGTGCTGTAACAGTCCTTCGTTCTTGTATAAAAGAAGAGGAAAAAGGAGTTGTAGTTATCAGTGGGACACGTGGCGTAGAGGTTGTACTATTTTTAAATATATAAATACAACTACTTTTTCATGGGTAAATTGTGAATTAAATTTACAAACATAATCGATATGTCACCATTTGAATTTTTTTTAATAAAAAACCATGAATTTAGATATAAAATTAATTATATTTGAATAGCTTTCGCAAGTTGAAAATGCCATATTATTTATTTGTCGAAATTATATTTTTAAAAAAAGTTACAACTTTTTGTCAGGTTTTTCCTTGATTTTCTTATTATATTTGAATTTTATTTTTTCTTTCAGAGTAAGTCAAAACATTACCATAAATGTTTTTACTTTTTCAAAAAAAATATATAATTCTTTTTTATATTTGATTATTTTTTCCTTAGAGGAAAACCTTAAAACTCTATCAATTGAATATCTCCATGTAAAATCTCCTAATATGTTTATACTTTTTTAATATTAGTCTTATAATATTCTTATAATATGTAGATAGCATTATAAGTTGTCATATGATATCCTGATTCTTTTGAACCTAACATTTTGTAGGTATTGAGCGAATATAATTGATTTTGTGTACAATTGATAAGTCATATATAAATAAAATAATTTTTCTCTGAAAAAAAATTCAAATAAACCCTCTCGATTTTACCTAACTTTGCCTCAATATAATATGTATTTATTACCTATTTTACATATATATATATATATATATATAGAGAGAGATGTTCCTTTATCGCTCCACGCACTAATGACCGCTATCGTTAATCCTCCTTTTAAATTGTTTTTTTCTTTCATGGTTAAAAAATATATTGAAATATTATTATTATTTTGTGAGTTTACATTTTAATTATTTTTTATTTTAATTTATTTGATCTAATTTGATTTGATAGAGCATAAGAAAGTAAATAGTTTTATTGAATTGTGTGATCATAAATAAAGATAAATCAAATATATTAAAATCCTTCTTTCATTTTGTTGTCTTAAGCATGATATGAGAATAATTTTTGAATTAAACAATTTTGATATCGTAAATATTTATACGATAATTCAGTATACATATTAAAGGAAAAGATAACATTTGGCATGCTAATTTTTAGAGAAATCACAGATAGAGGTTAAATCTTCACTCGCGAGGTGTAACATTTTGAATTTAACATCACATGTCATTCAAAATATTCAAATTAATCATTATGTATAAGCATCTACAATTTACGAGTAAAGGTGCTGCAATTGACCCAATAGACTAAGGCCTTGCAACCACACTCCATTATCTTTATTTGTTTCATCGAATCATTAACTTTGATATTAGTTATTAGGCCAAATAACTTTAAAATATTTTTACATAGCGTGATATGATCTGTTTTGTATTAATCCCTCATGATTTCTCTCATTAAGAAAAACATACATTTTAAATATAGGATTTTTTTCTTTTCAACTTTTAACGTGGAAATTAATTCACAATAGTGAGATTGTTCCAAAGGATCCTCAATTCAAATATTGTAAATCATAAAAACATCAGTAATAATGCAACCACTTAAATATTAAAAAATAATATCGAATATTTTGAATAATGTATATTCAATTTACTAAAACGGGTAATTTGGTTTAGGTTGTAATCCAACTACTGGATAATGAATCCAGCTAATGACAATTTAATTAATTTATTATACCAATAAGACTATCTTAGATAAACCTTGTTGACTTTTCAATTGAAAAACAAGATAACGATTAGATTAAAAAAATATCGTATGAAGAAATGTTAATTTAGGAGTGAGTAAATGACATAAATAGTCCCTAAACTATTATACTAGGTCTAAAATAGTCCCTTAATTATACAGTTAACGAATATAGTCTTTTAACTATCTACAATCTTATCAAGTTTGGTCTATATCTACTTTTTATAAATAAAAAAAAACTTGTTATTCTAATTTAATCTCTATCTCCTGACTTTTTTTTGCCACTTCTTTCCTCTATTATCACTATTTCTTCACTTTATTTTGTCCGATTCTTTTCTTCATTGTCTTACTGTAATTGTGTGTCGGTCGTTATTTTATTTGAGTTGAATCAAATTGCAGCTCTAAAACCAAAAAGTCAGCATGAAACTGTACATAACACAACACTAGACAACAACATCAAACCATTAAAATATCAATATCAAACTACTACTTCAGACTACGAAAAATTTGCACCAAAAGCACTCGAGCATCAAAAATCAGCTGCAAACTGCACAAAAAATAGCACAGACACTATGCCAAACTACACAAAAACTGCACCAAAAAAATCACCAAGCTACCCCAAACTGCACAAAAACAACACCAAACTTGACAAGGTTTTCTTTACTATAACAGTGTCAATGAAAAAAAGAAGAGGCAAAAAGAAAATCAAGAGAGAGTAGTTGAATTACGAAGTTTGTTAACGGTGTCTATAAAAAGTAGATACAGACCAAACTTGACAAGATTGTAGATAGTTAAGGGACTATTTTCATTAAGTGTATAGTTTATGGACTATTTATGTCATTTTCTCTTATTTTTAAAATCTACAAATGTCAAACATCACTATCTGACTTTAATGATTGAAACCTTACCAAATTTTAGTTAATTATTCTTTTTCGTCTCAACTAATTTATTGTAATTTTTTTAAAAAATTATTCCAAATTATTTATTATTTTAAATTAGAGACAATTTCAAAGATCTCTCTTCAAGTTCATTTTATAACACTTACATTTCATGTGGTTAACGATATTACGTCTACTTTCCTTATTAACCTATTTAAAATAAACATAAATCATTTATGACTTGACAAATTTTTAAATTTTTTTTTCATTTTATTCATATAATAATTGTTCATAAAGATTACCTCAACAAAGTAGATTAATAATGAAAAATTATACCTTAAGACATAAATGAAGATAATAGTAAAAAACGCCTTCATATGGTTTTTGATTGCCTAAACCAAAATGGTTAGGATGGGATTCATGGATCAGATAGTCTTATTTTTTATTTTTTTTTATGACAAGGAAAACCCGCAACGGCTATTCTTTGGGTGCGCACAGGGTAAAACTCCCGCTCCTATGCAATAGCTCACAAACGACATAGGAGAGTTAACCCACACTAGGCAAGCTCGGTGCGACGAGCTTGACCCAGAAGGCAAACCCCTTGCTTGCTTTCGCTGGCAAAAGGTTTCGAACTTGAGACCTCCAACATGGAAGTCTCAAGCCCAAACCACCGGGCCACCCCGAAGGGTGGATCAGATAGTCTTATATTCATTACTATTATTTTTTAATAATCAGATGAATAATTTTTTGCGGTGTCCGATACCCACATGACTAAATTCGAATTCATGCCGAAAAATTCCACATTGGGGAAAAATGCTTCCTAACAATAGATCAAACTCAAGACCTCTGATCGAGGACGAAGGAGTACTTACCACTCCACTACAACCCTGGTAAAGTTATCCATTGCATAGCCATGATTGATGAAATTGATAGTTGGAACTTCCACTAAGAAAATAATCAATAGACAAAATGACCATTGGAAACAACATATACAAGATTAATAAATTCCAAAACTAACTACAACTTTTTCACTCACCACCAAAACAAAGGGCTCCCGTTTGTGCAAATTTTGCAATTTGAAAGAATTTTGAGTATAACATGTTATTGCTTCACTGAATTCTCCTTATCTGGTTATCTGCCTCGCATTTGCAAGGCTCCTGAAAACTTTGAGGATTCCTTTAAAAGTTACACAGCCAATCAAAGTGTTATCGTCATGCATGACCCAAACGGAACTTGCACGATGTGCAAGTGCTTGAATCATCACAGCAACCAATGAACTGTTTGGATAACAAGTGATGGCCTCTGCCCTTCTAGCTGAAGCATATCGTCCTGAGCCATTATTATTTCTACAAACCCCTAACTCGTCATCAGAAGAACAACTAGAAACTGAACATGATGATGACGAAGACAAAGACAACTCTTCATCCATTAGTTCCAATAACGCACCAAGCTTTTTCTCTTGTAATATCACCTTCACGAGGTCAACCAAGTCCTCTGGAGGACCACCACAGTCAATGTAAGCCAACAGATCACCAGATGAAAGTGTCATGACTGCTGCTGCTGCAGTCTCATCACAATAGGCAAGAGTGGAAGGAGAGATTTCACCAATTAATCTGTCGAGATCATCAACAACTGCCACTGAAGTTTGCTCAACATGTGCAAGAGTAAGGGAATCTAAGGCAGACATTGCAGGTTCATGGTAACGAATAGTCATGACATTACAATCTATGATGTTGAGAGATTCAATTGAAGAAGTGGTGATAGGGGAGAACACACCAATAAAGTTCAGAAGGAAGCGGACAACGTCTTCTTGCGTTAGCCAGCAGTATTCAATTCCATCGCGATGTTTGCAACTCAGGGAAGATGATTTACTCTGCGTTTTCCTTGATTTTCCGCCAATGTGATTTTGGACTGGTATAACCAGATTCTGGGTGCCTTCAAGAATGTAATCTATTGCCTCCAGCAAGCTGAACAAATAACAAAAAGTTACCGAAAGACAATCAATAACAAATGTAAACAGAATAGCAAAGCTTCAGTTAGACTAACAATGTAATCTATAATACTTCTTCGATTTCAATTTATATGACATTTTCTTTTTTTAAGATGCCGAGATTATTCAATACTATATAACTTACAACAATTTTCAAGAATACCAATTTCATTAAACTATTTCTCCATCAACATATACATCAGAATTCCCTTTTATTATTTTTGTTCTGTTACTAGTAATTCCATACATTTTTTGATGAAAAATCAAAGGAAATACACTTTTGTTCTATTTTGAATAGCTTAAGGATCATTTTTGGTCCATTTCCATAAATTAAGCTAGCTTTTGATTATAGATTTTGGGAGTAGTTTTTGAAAATTTATTTTCAAATATCTATTTAATTTGATCCAAAATTTGATCTTCAAATATTTTCAAGTTTCCTCAAAACACGCTCAAACCCGTTTTTGGGAGTTCCACTCGTAAAAGTTCAATTTTCTTCCAAGTAAAATGTATTTCCAAACATATTTTGTAACTCCAATTTTCAACTTTGAAATATATGGGCAAATGGGAGCTAAATAACCAAATAGGTATCCAAATTCAAAAGTGAAAAGTACTCCCTCTTTTCCTATTGTAAATTTATTTAGTATTTTCTTGAAGTCAAGTTTTCAATAAATGAACATAAATTAATTTATTTTTATTAATTAAATTAACCAATGAATATGAATTTATCATTTAATTTTTCTATGTTGGTCAAATTTATACTTTCAAGTTTCAAGGCTAATAACTCTCAAGTATAAAATAGAAAGAAGGGAAAAGGGTCAGAAATGCCCTTTAAACTATGTGAAATGAACAAAAATTCCCTCCGTTTATGGTTCGATCCAAAAATACCCTTGTCATCAATATTTTGGTCAAAAAATGTTCTTATTGTTATTTAAGGAGTCAAAAGTGTTCATTTTCCAAATAAGTGTATTATTTATTTTCTTTTTCACACATTCTTTTTCTAATAATATTTTTTAAAAAATTAATTATCCTACTTCAATTTTTTTTTAAAATTCTTATTTTATTATAATTATTTTTTATCATTATACAAATAAAAATTAATGATGAATATACTATGAGACAATCGTCGAAAGGGTACATGGAGATTTTCTATTTTAATTGATAAAAGGAGATTAAGAAGAAAAAAATTGTTTCCGGCAGTTTTATTTGTTAAAGTGATTTTAAAAGAAAGAAAACAAAAATAAGTTTTTAATAATATTTTTATTTGGAAGATGTGTTTAAAATGAAAAGAAAAAACATATTTATTCCGAAAAGGGCATTCTTGACCCATTTAGTAACTATAAGGGCATTTCTGAACCAAAATATTGATTGGAAGAACATCTTTGAGTCAAATTATTGACGGAAAGCGCATTTTTTAGTCAAACTATAAACATATGACATTTTTGTTCATTTCACGTAGTTTAAGGATTATATTTTGTAAAATGACAAATATTACTCCCTCCGCTCCTTTTTAAATGTCATCAATTTCTATAAATAGTTAGATCATAACACTTGTCATTTCATAAAATCAATGCATAAATTACCATATTCTTCCTATTATACCCTTGATAGAGTAGTTAATTAGTCTTGAAAATATATATTTTGATCAACCTAGAAAAACTAATAAGTAATTAATATTTATTGGAATACTTCATACATTAATTAATTACTCTCTCCATTCACTATTCTATAAAATCTGATCTTGAAAATAAACTCAAAAATTTAAATAGTCATCCAAATGCATTTTAATTTTCGAAATCTCGCATATTCATTTGAAAAGTTGACTTAAGAAAATATTAAATAAGGATAAAAGGGTAAAGTTCATTAATTTGTTAATGCAACTACAATTTGAAAAAATGACATATAAAAAAGAACGGAGCAAACCTTGAATTTGGCGCCAAATGCCTCACAATTAAATTTCCTTTGGGCAAAATCTGTGAAACGGATGTCTCCAAAGCCTTTGAAAGATTATCCGAATTCTCATTTTTACAGAGAAAGCAAATCACATCAACCATGCAAATCTTCCCAACACAACGACATTCACATTCATCTTCCAGAACATTCTTCGAATGGTCACAGCTCCACACGCTCACATGAGGCTCGCTTGATTTATTCAACAGAGCTAACGCTTCCGATACGGTGGCTGCCGCCGACAATGGCTTTAACGCCGGCTTCCCTACGCACAGATCTGACACATTCCGGTTTAGAAATGTAGGACCTGCCATGTATTGAGAAAATCACACTGATTTGAATTTTGAATAGTATTGGAAGAAGAAGAATTATACAGAGATAGAAGTAGACGGCGGAGCGATAATGGGGATTTTTTCCGTGACCGCCGTACACGGAAGAGATCCGGTGGTGCTTTTTGGAAATGAGGATTAGGAAGATGATAAAATTTCTGGTATTTATAGTAGTGATTAATTACTGGTAAATTATTGATTAGTGGTGATCCTTTTTTGATGACCTTGCTCCACACATTTTTTTCTTTCTAATATTTTGATTCGGAAGGAGAGTATTAAAGCAATGATAAAGTTATCTTCTGTGATCTATAGGTTATGGATTTGACTCGTAAAAATAAATTTTAATGCTAGTATTAGAATAAGATGTCTATTTTACACCACTCAAGATTTGAGGCAGCACTCCCAACAAGAGAACCAGAGATAGTTGGTCAATAACTAGTCCAGCTTCCTTGTATCTCAATTTTCAACTTCTTGTCTTTGATTATTCAATGTGTTAATATTATTGCCATTTGTCAATAATAGATTTATTTTGGAAAATATTTATTGAAAATCAATTTACGACCGACAATAACTTACTCAGTGTAATCCCACAAATAAAGTCTGAAAAGGATAGGTGTACACTAACGTTACTTCTACCTTTATGACGTAGAGAAAGGTTGTTTTTGATAAACCAAACACACCCTACCTGTAAATTGTATGCAGGAATAGAACACAATAAAAAGGGTAACCATACAACTAAGCAAACATCTTTTTTCCCTCTTTTAAAAGGATTACTATATAACTTCTGCTGTTCTGATTACATTCTACTCATGGAGATACTCATACACAGAGAAATCATCATAAAGCAAAGACCCATCTACATAATGGAGCATGTAATAGCAAAGTTCACAGAAGTAGCAAGGATTTTCAGCAGCCCATTTATCATCAACAGTCACCTTAACTGCTTTAAAAATCTTGCAAACAGAGCATTTCTGGAACCTCAATTTTGGCTGAAAGGTTATCAGTGGATACGCGGCTCGGTTTTGTACGTCCTCGGGGTGTATCATCCTCATGTCTCTTATTACAACTAGATGCTTGCAGTCTCCCTTTATGTCATGCAAAAACAGACAAAAAAATCAATAACGTATATATACAGTATTCGTGCTAAACATGATCGAGTTTAACAATGGAAACAAATTTACAGAATCAAGTATTTCAAAGGTATTTGCAGGTAAATCTCGATGATGCTTGCGGGACCTCTATAGACCATGCAAAACAAACACAAATCCATTAACATCTATATATAGAGCACTACAATTCATGCTAAACATAACGTTTGACAACGAAACATATTTACCGAATCAAATACAAGGTATTTGTAGGTAATCTCAATGATTAACAGGTTGGATCAGTGTTGTCAAAGGCACACTTAAGCCCTGAAGCGAGGCTCAAAATGTGTTGAGCGCTTCGCCTCGATTAATGTGTGCTTCAGTGTCATCGTCAAAGTTCTAAGGCATATTTTTCTTGCCAATGAACCTCTGACACTAAATAACTGATAGTTCATTTTTATAGTATTTTTTTTCTTTGTTCATATATTTGTCATTCATCCTTATAATTATTAGCCTTGATTATATATTTGTATTTTTCTCCCTTTCCCCCTTTTCCATTAAAGTTCATGATTTATTTGACGCTTTGCATTTGAAGGCCCCACGGACCTTAGAGCTTTTTGGCACTTTTTGAAATAAAACATGCCATTCCAGGATTGGATTTGCAGCCTCGTGGTTCATCTACACCACATATCAGTTAGGTTAATGAGTTTTAACCTCACCGAAGGTCTTTCCCATTTTATCTCTCTCATTGATCATTGCCTTGGTGATGGATGAATTGACGCAGTATGTCCAAGGGGAGGCGTCATGGTGTATGTTGTTTGTAGATCATGTAGTAATGATTGACAAGACACAAAGCGGAGTTAATACTAGGCTGGAGGTTTGAAGACAAAGTACAGAGTCCTAAGAAACCAGAGAGTATTTGAGTGCAAGTTATGAGGCAAATGTGAAACTGAAGATCGATACACAAGTCATCCCCAAGAGTAGAAGTTTCAAGTATCTAGGGTCAATAATCCAAGGAAATGGAGCGATTGACAATGATGTTACACATTGTATTAATGTGGGTGAATGAAATGGAGGCTCGCATCTAGTGTCTTCTGTGATAAGAATGTATCATCCATACAGTAATTGTTAGATCAGCTACTTGTACGAGGCAGGGTGTCAACTGGTCAAGAACTCGCACATCCAGGTGATGAAAGTAGCGAAAATGAGGATGTTGAGATGGATGTGTTAAGAGAGATAAGATTAGGAACGAAATTTGGGAAAAGGTGGGAATGATCACCTTGGTGGAAAAGATGAGGGAGCAATTGAAATGGTTCAGACATGTGAAGAAGAGATGTTTGGACGGGGTGTGAGAGGTTGTTTTTGGTGGATCTGAAGAGAGGTAGAAGTAGGCCAAAGAAGTGTTTGAGAGAGGTGTGATTAGACAAGGCATGACATACTTGCAGCTTAGCAGGACATGACCCTAAATAAGAGGATATGGAGGTCTACGATTAGGGAACAATTTTAGTAGGCAGTCGAGTGTTGTCTAGTTTGAAATGCTTTACTTGACTGGTCTGTCGGAAACAATCTCTCTAAGTTCACAAGATAGGGCAAGGACTGCATACACACTACCCTCTCCAAACCCCACTTATGAGATTACACCGGATATTTTGCCCCCTCCAAAAAAAAACTTAGAAAAAGATCTACCACTAATTGTGTCATAATACACCCTTGCCTATTTTATTCCATAGAGGGACAAAAATATCCTTTACCATTTTTCAATGAAGGAAATTGGAATAAATGACTTGTTGATTCCACAGAGACTTCAGACAGAAAACATATGTTACCCCAAACTGCTCCTCTTTCTAAATGTCTTCCTGAGTCAAAATTGTCTTGACCCCCATTTGTGTAAAGAAAGGCACTCTTATAGGAGCTCTTGTACACCACACAGCCTTCCCAACCACTTCTATAGCTACAAGAGTATACACTGAAAATTCTGCATCTATCTGAAAATCTTAGTTTATAGTGACTGAAGGTTCTGAAAGGTACAAGTTGAACCTTAAATCAAGTAGAAATTCATTGCCTGAAATCTATAACTTCGGGGTATCAATGCAGACTTAACAAAACATAATAGAATCAAATAATCATTATAAGTGAAACCAACCAGTTACGATTGACATTTAGTCCTGGTAAAGATAAGCTTGAGATTCAAAGAACTTCTATTTTAGAAAATCTACCATTGGCCTTAAAAGACATTATTTGCCAGCATTGGAAGGATATGGCTCTGAAGAGAGGAATAAATGCAGAGGATTTATATACCCGACCCCACTAGATAAGGATTGAGGCATAATGGCAATTGTTGAAATATAAAATGCCTTTCTCTATCAATAATAGGGTATCGTCTAAATAAAAAAAATATTGGGTAGTCCTGATGGATGACTGGAACTATATGTGTATACTCATTGTATATATCTTAGACTTCTGTGGTGAAGTATTATTAATGAACATTGATTTGAATTAAAAATGAACAATTCCCCTGAGCAACAGAAAAATAAAACAAACTGAAAAAGAAATATTACCTGGTGACAGTAAAGATATCCAGCACCAAGTCGAAACCGTAAGTCACAGAAGCGGGTTTTTTGCATTTGAATGGTCTTGAAATGGGGCAATTGTGGTCCAATTTTACTGCCAAAAAGTGCCTTTTGTTTTTGTGGCAGTTCACCAGAGGCGATAGATTCCCATTTTTCCACCGCCTCACTTCTAGAATCTTGAAGCCAATCAAGTATTGGCTTACTATAGTCAGTAGCAGAAGGATGCCTGAAATCATTGCAAAAGACATCCTATGGAAAATATTTAGGTTGGTGATAAGAAAATTGATATTAATCATTTGGAAGAAAATTTTACTAGAACACTTACCTCCACAAGGAAGAAGCCCGAAGGATCATTTTTGCCTGTCTTTTTCATTATCTCATCAGTAATGCAATAAATTTTGTCTCTCATTTCCGTCAAAAATTGCCGCCCAAGGACCAGAAATTCTTGAGTCTACAGATAGGTATCATCATAGTCAGTTATAACAATAGGACAGAAGTTACATGAGTATTACTAAAACAGAAGTAACAACAGGATGTTATTTGATCATCCTCAACAAGGTTAACTATATTGTTTCAATACTATGGCAGCAGGTCGGAATAGTCAAAGCATGCAAAATGCACCCTGAATAAGCTATAACCCAGCAAAATAGCCTTCTATTTCATAATACAGATAAGGTCTCTAGCATACTGTTCCCAGAGAATTAATATGACTACTCTAGAGAATGAAGATGAAAGAGGTGGCAGATAACAGAAATATACAAATGCAATAATATTAAACTTCATTTCATCAGCGCTTCAAACAGCAATAAAGAACACGTTCATACTTTTGTCCATGTCTTTTTGTAATGATAAATCTCAACACACAGGATAGCTTCTGGAAACTGCACTGCAATATGTTCACGAGTATTTACTGCTCTCACCTGCCATTAAAAAACCAAGAATGAAATCAACAAACCATCATCTGTTTAAAACTAAGATAGCAGAAATTTTGGGGACTAAACCTACAGAAGTGTTATGTACATCTAATTCAGAATAAAACTGTTATAAAATTACTTTAGCCTGCTCTTGAAAGCACATCGGAAAGGTCATGATGCCATCATAGTATATATTACAGATTTACAATGTATGCAAGTGCAATGTATTGGCTAACATGAAATTATTTTTGCCAGATATCACCTATATGGATCTTTTTTCTTTCAATGTGCTTATCTTCAGCCAAAGTTTACACTGATTCCAAGAAATTGTAGGTCATTCAACACAAATCCCGTGATTTAGGTCTACCTCATTCCTTTTTAACACCTTCACTCACCACAATCTCACACCTATAGACCGGTGCATATGTAGGTAGACAGAGGATAGGACTAAACCATCTCAAGTGACTTTCTCCTATTTTATCCTCAATGTGTGCTCCTTGCACCTTCTAGCAAAGGTGTTCAATTTTTATTCTCGTCTAATTTATCAAATAAATTTGACCAGTCCAGAAACGGAATTTCCACGGACAGAATGTTGATCTACCATGGCACGCCAGACTTTTGCAGTCATAGGGGAAAGGAGAGTTGGATGGTCACATAGTTGCATCATGGCATTTGAAAGTAATGAAATTTGCAATGAGATTATATGGGGAGATGAAAACCATTCAATTATATCTCTTAGGCGATCAGAAGTCTCTCCATCAAATAAAGGAGAAAAAAACTGAATGAGTCATTAATTTATTTTAACAGCCGGAATAATCTTTAAACTAACTTAAGCTTTGGTCAGACTTTAAAAATTCAAGACTCATCCAAAACCAGGAGATACAGTAAAAAAGAATCAAGGTTCTTAGAAGCATAACCTTTGTTCCCAAGCTTACTGACTTGAGTGATATCATCCTACCACTCTTACTGGATGATGTTGGAGCAGAGTGGCTGCTGCTGCAACTACCACTGAACCAATATAAAAACGCTAGCTAAGATGAAGAACACAAAATATGCAAATACAAACAATGGATATAACAGGTTGGTTTAGTCATAAATAAAAGCATATCAACTAGAAACGATGATCTGTACTTGAAAGAGTGCAATCGTGCAGCTGCTTTCTCTTCCTCTTGTTTTTCTTTAACTTTTGCAAGTTGTTCCACCTTCAGAAAATAGTGTTCCTACAAAATGCAAGAACATCAACTTATTATTTGAAAATGTAAACAAGCAAACACACTTTAATTAAAACTGCAAGGAGTAAGAAATGGCGAAAAAATGAGCAGCCACTATTATGTCAATGAAAAGAATATATGTAAGGTGTGACTAAATAACTGGCAGCTTTTATAAGCCAAATTATGTTCGAAATTCTCTGTTCTCCTGTTCAGTTTTTATTTTTTTGGGGGGTCAATGTATCCTGATCAAATATTATTTTCTCCTGTTTAAAAAAATGTATTGCTAAACTTGGGAGATCTCTCCTTTTCAACTTGTTGGAACTTAAGTTGAATGAGCTACTAGGACTAATATGACAATAGAAATAGATTTCTTTGAGTTTTGGAGGCTTTTTTCTGTGATTGGCTGGAGGAGCTTCCGTTCATGATTCATCACTTCTAAAGTATGTGTTATGGAGGATTCACATTTCAGTTTTCATACATCCACTTCTTTGCTATCTATGATAAACGCTTGTGAGTCTAAAATCGGAAGTAAATTCTTAAGGGATAAAAAGATGAAAATAAGCTTGAACGTTTCTTTTACTCTTTAATCTTGATACATCTTAACCTAAATCATCAATATAAAACAAAATGCTAGATTACTCATCCAAGTGATCCGATAGTCCCAGTTAATGCATCGTATGACAATATAGAACTCTCGTCCATGATATGATAGGACACATGCTTCAAGTAAGAGGTGAGGACACAGAACTCAAATTACCAAGAACTAAAGAAAGACTTCAATACAACAGAAAATAGAGTGCTAGAACGGATATGTATAACAGAAAAAGGTCACTAGCATACATCAACAGTATTCTTCTTCTTCCGTTTCCTCTTGTTGGTCTTGCTTTTATCTGGACCTTTGTTGTTGAGGATCCCTAATTCGTCATCCTGTTATCATTACATGAAGATCCCTTTTATTTTATTTTGTAAGTGAAAATATGTAAACTAACCTTTTTTCGGATTAACTAGAATTTGTAAACCAACTCTTTTGATGGCTGTCTATAATTAAAAAATGTTACCTTAAATGCTTCTTCAAAGGCCTGAGCCACCAATTCTTCTTCACAGATAATTTTAAGATCTTCAATCCTGAAAGAATCAATGACCAAAGTCAGATCAATCAGAGTAGACTGTTCAAAATTTAAGAAATCATCCATACATAGGTCGTCTTACCAAAGTGAAATTTGAAGAGTCAATATCATAACTATTAAGTTCTACTGTTTTTTTTTTTTTTGGACAAGTATTACTGCTTATTTGAGCAGCCAGGAGCAGATATGGGATTTAAAAACATAATCAATTACGATATTCTTTAAACTACGTTCGCTAAATTAAAGTAAAAGAAAATAATTATCAGCTGCCACAAATAACTTCTAGACGAAAAAGAATTTACCAACAACCTACTAACAAGGTATATTGATAAATACAAACCATCCGAAAAACTACTCTACACATAATAGAATCAATGAGACCATCCCCTCAGTCAATGTTATTTTATGTCATCTCCTCTGTCTAAATAACAAACTTGGAGCAGAATACTCCAAAACCCAAGCTCTGCAAAGGAAAAAGAAACTGTGCATCCAACAAAACCCAAAGACTCACAAACAGAGAGCTGATCTCGACAAACGCTAGAGAAATCCCTCAAAATATTCCAGGAAATCCTGTTTCAATTGTCACTCTCATATCCATGACATAGTAAAACTAAATAACTTGCAGTGTTGCATCTCAAATAAATGAACTAATCACCATCTGAAATTAATTAAAGGATATGCAAGAGAAAGTAAGCGGAAGGTACATATAATACACATCGGTTTTATCTCCTTTTCTAGTATCAAAGAGGAGCAGAGAAGAGGGAACACTTACGATATCTCATCATCAAACATTTCCAGTGAATCAGAGGACAACTCTGCCTTGAGGCGCTGCATAACAAAATTAAGATCTTTAAAATACTGACCATAATCAAAGTTTCAGAAATGATGACACCCAAAATGGCCTTTATCTTCTTTTTTTCATTTTCATTTTTGTTTATTCGGGATCCAGGGGAGCTATGCATACAAACTCCTGATACAAGTATGTATACACATGACCATGGAATCGATAAAAGGCATAAAAGCTTCAAATAATGAGTGCCAATATAATCCAAAGTTGAAACAGCTTCATACCTCAAGTTCATGGAAGATGCTGACCTCAAAGTCAGCAACCTTCGTGAGTGGACCAACCATATCAGAAATGTAAATAGGACCACCACGAGGCACAGTAACATAGTTTTCATCTGCTGAAGCCTCAGGGTCCAACATCAAAGAACTTATTTAACAGTTACGAGCCGAAACTGGAGAAGAGAAAGAACAGTTAAGCATATAGTGGGAATCTCAATTCTCAGATCATATTACTCTATGTGTATCTTTGTCTAGGTATACAGAAAGGAGGACGTCAGAAAAATCAACACTCAATTCAGGCAAAATATACATGCATATTTTCTGAACATTCATACAAAATGTAATGAAAAGGGAGGTCAGATTTATTAGCAGTGTCAAGCTGCAGCAACAAGTAAAAGAGGCAGCTGGGTGCAACTGCAAGGTAGTGAAACTGAACAAGAAACAAACTTGACATAGTGTCACAACTATTTCAAAGGGATGTGGCAGCCTAAATACTACAAGAGAGAGTTCAATACACTGCGTGGGCTAACACGTCAATATATGTTTGAGCAGGGTTTAGGGAATAATATATACATTCTGAAAAAGAAATACTGCCTCTTATGAATGCACAAAACAAGTTTCAGTATTCTTTAAAAAAGAAAATAAACATTCTTTCAGAATTCAGAGAAACATCAATGGAATTCTAATAATCTTGATTTCATTACAACACTAAAAATAATTCTAATAAAACATTCTTTCGAGAATTATTTCCCGGAGAACATTCTTCAAAGATCAATTAGAAATATCACTACATGGTCACGAAAACATAAAGTGCTTTCTGTAATCAATTAGACATATGATAAGCCAATTTCCAATGAAACATTTATTGAAATAAGATTACGAAACAACTGGGACTCGAAAGCTAGGAAAAAAAATGAAAAAATTAGAAAGTCCCTATAGGAGTATTCTTTTTTTTTTTTCCTTTATCTATACTTATGAATATCAAACATCATGAGTGTAAAAGTGGACAACTTTGATCCTACCCTTAAGATGATTTTTATAACTAAAAGAGAAGACCTCAATTTGGGTTAAAAATAACTGAGTTTGTGTTTGTAACCCACTTAAATACTATTACGTTATCTCGCATCTCCCAAATTAATCTCATGAACCCTTTTGCTCATTCAGTCCCCCACTCCGCCGACCCCTTCTCCCAAAATCCCTAGAAATAATCAGTGATAATATATATACAAGAAATTTCTCATACATTACCAATAAATTATACACCACTCAGTAAAAATACACAACTCCCGACGATAAAGCCAGGGCGGCTCAACCCTAAGACCCCAAAAAATAAGGGCCTCCCAAAGAACCCCAAATTCAGTGACGAAGATGCACAAAAAAAACGAATTACAATAAGAGGTAAGATTAAACGAACAACCAAAAGAAGATGAAGGAGATACATACATGAAAGAGACAACCAGATTTGATGAAACAAAATAGCTAAGTAGAATATAAAAAAATTATCTATTTATTTTTGGAAAAAGGGACGAATTTACCCCGAACTTTAATAAATGG
Organism: Solanum verrucosum; assembly: GCF_900185275.1. NCBI lineage: Eukaryota > Viridiplantae > Streptophyta > Magnoliopsida > Solanales > Solanaceae > Solanum > Solanum verrucosum. The sequence goes on along the minus strand of NW_026020554.1, from coordinate 802,990 downwards.
TACGTATATACCCTCCGTTATACTTTGCGTCCACATATGCCCCTGCCGTCCAATTATAGGTACACATATACCCCTCTCACTAACGGACCCCTAATTTCTTACACGTGTCTAACCCTATTGAACTACTCATTTGATCCTCTTTTTTAACCCATAACCCAATACCCACCCAATTTCCTCTAAAAAGAATCCTAATTAAAACATCCAAATTGACACACCAAAATCCGTCCCTTTCCCTAGTCAGAGGTTCCCGCGTATCTCACACACCAAAACCCTAGTCGTCGCCGCGATTCCAGTTTGTCTTCGTCGATTCCACCTTGTCTTCGTCGATTTCACCTTGTCTTCATCGAATCTATCGTGTGTTTGTCATAATTTTGTAGTCAATTTTTCATCTATCTGTCATCTCCCTCAAATCAGACCTAAAACTTCTTGTGATTCAATTAGTAACTCCATGATAATGACTTGTTTTTGTGGTGAATTGGTTCGTTGTTTCACTTTAAGGACTCCATGGAACCCCGAAAGAAGATTTTATAGATGTTCTAAACCTAAGGTACATTTTTCGCTAAATGTAAATTAATATGATTTATGCTTGTATTTTGGTGATTATGAGTTCTTCCTCTGTTATTTTTATTAGATTGAAAATTGTGAATTTTGGAGGTGGGAAGACAGTTCTTCAGAAAACTCTTCTATTGAAGTTAATTTATTGAAGTCTAAATTGGAAGTTGCTACGTTGAAAATGGAGAATTTGAGAGAGTCGTTGAATGCGGTGAAGATTGAAAGAGACAATTTGAAGAAAAAATTGGAGAATTTAGAGAGTTTAAACTACTTCGAGGTGAATAAATCAAGAAATTTGGAAGCTAAAGTGTCGAAGTTGAAGATGTTGTGTATATTGTCATTTACTGTGTTTGTGGTATTTGTTGTTGCAATTTTCAAGTGATTAACTGGTAGCATGAGGAATATATGTTGTTGAATTGTAGTTTCAAGGGTTAGTTATTTCAAGTATTTGTAGTTTCAAGTGTTAGTTATTTCAACTGTTCCTATGTATTAGTGAATCTTATGTTTGAATGTTGGTCATTATTTATTGTAGCTATTGCTTCAAACGTATTGTGAATTTCAAGTGTTGGCTTTGAACATTTTGTGTCTTTTGCCTTAAAGTTTGTAGTATTTATTTGTGTTATATTAGTCATTATGTTGAAGATGGATAAACTTTCTGGTATTGCCATTATGTTTTCCTTGAATTTAGAGAATCTGAAAATTAAATGAATGCTTGTCTTACCATTGTTTATGAAACGTGTTTTCAAGTGTTATTAAACTTGCACAAAGACACTATTAAACTATCAACATGAAAGTCACTAACTAACTTTTTTTTAAGCGAACAAAAATTCCATTACTTATCAGACAACATCAGAAACTCGGTTTAACATCATTCATGAAGTCTTAAATTTAAAAATCGTGCTTTGCTTGTTGTGACTGCTTGGTGATTCTTCAACTCACAACACCAGCTCTGTGACTGCCATTAGCTCTAATAAATCTAGGACTTGGAAAGCCATTCAACATGGATGGCAATATTGCCAAATTGGACTTCATTGGAAACCTGCGAACAACACACACATTAATTTCTAGAATGCCTTTTGGATTCGACTAAATACCCCTCTTAAATCATCATCATCTTATCACATCAGTCAATAAATTTACCTCTGAGTAAATCATCATCTACTTATCAGTTCAATATAGAACCAAAAGGAAAAGAAATTTACCACAACAGTCGACCATTGACAGAGAAAATGATCTCAAAAAATGTATACCCCAGCAAAATACTATTGTACATCAACAGAACCCAACAGATACAAGACACTATATATAACATTTACTTGGTCATATATAAGCAAAACGACAGTTAGTTTTAGCTGATACACTCATCCTATACAAATAGTAGAAGTAAAACAGAGTACCAAAGTTACAACTTTAACCTTAAAGGCATCAGCCTATAGTACTACCAAAACATCATTTAAGGCACCAACCTACACAAAATATACCAAAAAAATAAGTTTAGTCTTAACATCATTTAAGGCACCAGCCTATACAAAACATACCAAAAAGACAAGTTTAGCCTTAACATCAATAAAGGCACCAACATATACAAAACAGTACCAACACAATAGCATCATCCCCTTCTTTGCCTCAACTTTTGTAGCTGGTTTGTAGTAACTGCACCCTGTCCATTCCAAGTTAAGCCAGTTGGTCCTATGGGAAGATTTGTAGGTTCACTAACACCAAATTTGTCACCTCTGAAGCCTATTACTCTAATTCCAATTGGTTCTTGTGGGTTCTGTTTCTTTCTCAATCTTGTTAGAAAAGCTTCTTCTGAGATTGTTCTTGGCCTTAGCCTAAGGTCTTCATCATCATCCTCAGCTACTGGAAAATAGCTGCTAGAAGAAGCATATTCAAATTGACTTTCTTGTGTTGGTTATGGGGCTGTGCAATTGATATCTTCCTCAGAAGCTTTATCTTCATCAACTAAACCTCTCCTAAGTTGCCTCTTTTTTCCCCTGCCAGATTCTTTTCTTTGCTTAGCAGGTTGCTTCTCCTGCTTCTTAGTAGGTTGTTTCCCCTGCTTTACCTTATTAATCATAATAGAAAATATATAATTAAATAGTAAAATAAAATAATTATTTGATGAAATTAAAGATTAAATGAAAATTACCTTTTCACATCCTCTTGCATTATGATTTTGTTCTCCACAATTACTACATGTCATCATTTTTCCTTTTCTTGTTTGCTTTCATACTCCTTGCCTCTTAACAGCTTCATCCTTTTCTCTTTCCCTCATAAGCTTAGGTCTACCAACAAGCTTGACTAACTCTGGTGGTTCAATGGCATGCAAAAGATCACATTTTCAGAATGGTTCTCCCCTAACAGGTTGTAACTTGTGTTTGTAAACTGTCAATGTTGCCTCCTTACTATAATACCAATGAATTTCTTTCTTGGGTATCATTTTTTTGTGCTTCATGGCCTTAATTGCATGTGGACATGGAATTTCAGTCAGATCACATGTTCTGCATGTGCATTTTTTCTTTCTTAAGTTGACAATGTGTCTATCTGCACCTTCAGTAACCTCATAGCCATTATTCCCATTGCCACTCACCTTACAAACGTTGAAAAGCTTCAAATACTGAATAAACAACAACTCACTTTTGGGACTAAATCCATCATCTTTCCACTTCCTCACATCAACCTCTTTTGCTGCCAGTCTCTCCATTGTTTTGACCCTGATGTCTTCCAACATTCCAATAATTGGCTTGTACCTTGCTTCAAGTATCCAGGCATTGAATGATTCAGTAAAGTTATTGTCCACAGCCTGATTTTTGCACATTGTATCTTAATAGGCTCTGCACCATGCTTTGGGAGGATACTTGTCTATTAAATCATGTCCAGCCTCTCCATTAACTTCCTTCATCTCTTGAAGTTGGTCCTCAAACTCCTATGTAAATGATGACCATGCAGCCCACCATAGCAACTTTTTCAGCTCACATTTACCCCATCTTTTGCACCAATTTGCCTCAATATGCCTTGCATAATATCTCTGATGTGCTTCAGGTAAGACTATCATTACTGCTTCAAGCAGCCCCTAAGTATCAAATTAAAACAACTAAAATTAATAAAAGAAACAGTATCAAGCAAAGGAAAATAAATTGCAAATTAGTTGTATAATATTACCTTCTGCATATCTGATATGAATGTCAATCCTTCACCATTTTGAAGTTCAAGTGAATGTTGCAAATGTTGCATAAACCATGTCCAAGTTCTTAGTCTCTTTATCTACCACAGCCCAACCCTAGAAAGAGTTATTACTGTCTTGACCAACAACACACAATACCTGTCCCTTAGTTTTCCCTTTAAGGAATGTACCATCTAACCCAATAAGTGGTCTTAACCCAGACTTAAAATCCAACTTCATTGCCTTGAAGCAGATATACATCCTAAGAAATTTTCTCTTACCATTAGATAGTGCCTCTTTAGACAAATCTATCACAATGTCAGACCCTGTATTACAACTTCTCAATTCAGTAGCATAACCCTCTAACTTATTGTAAGAGTCTACAAAACTACCTTCTAAACTCTCCAATACCTCCTTTTTGGCTCTCTTGCACTTTGCTACACTTACATTTAGCTAAAAGACTATATGTAAATCAGTCTTCATTTCTTTGACCTTGTACTTGGGGTCACTTTGCAATTTGTCCTTAAAATACAATGTTATTGTTGAATAATCTACTAAAGAGTTATCATATGTTGTTCCACACTCTATATGATCTACAAGTGTTTTGACACTAACTCCAGGAGTGGTCAAATCCCCAGAAATAAGAAGTAAAAATGGACAGCCATCAGCAGCACATGTATACCTCAATCTTTTTTTTATCATTTTTCACCACAACTAGTTCTACCTTCTTAGCTAGAGCATAAAGTTTACAAAACTGTTTTGCTTCAGCTATGTCCTTAAAGTCCATACCCTTAACAATCTCCTTATAATCTTGCAAACTATCAGTTATATTCCTCTTTTGTTTAGTAACAAAATTTTCTAATTCATCTGTATCATAATCTGAACAACTAAACACCATTACATTATTACTGTCATCTTCACTTTCACTACAGTCTGTGCCCTCATTAACAATTGGTGAAAGTAGAAATGACCCATCATGCATGACAATATCAGTTACATCAACAGACAATTAACAATCTTCAGTAGCAAACAAGTGAATAGATTTATACTCAATAGAGATAAAAGATGTTAAGGTCCTAACTCCCTCATCACCTATTATTTCAAAATATTTCCCAGTTGAAGCAAGTACAATAAGTTCTTGCACACCAACAAAACCTAACTTATTAATGTACTCATTTACTAAGTCAATAAAAGATATTAGGTCAGGATCATACCCTTTCCAATAAGTCACACATCCTCTATCATAATGTGGTTCTGGATTGGTTATCCACTCACCACCATGATGAAAGTATATGGTAACTTCAACCATGTTAATGACCTACAAAGAGTTATGAAATAACATAAGTAACAATGAGTATAAAACAGTGAGTATAAGTCACATTGAGTTAAGAAAGTCAATTAGTAAGCATAAATAAGTAAGTTAATTAGTAAATAAGTAACAGTGAGTATAAAACAATGAGTATAAATCACATTGAGTCACATTGAGTTAAGAAAGTCAATTAGTAAACATAAATAAGTAAGTTAATTAGTAAATAAGTAACAGTGAGTATAAGTCACATTAGTAAATAAGTCACATTGAGTTAAGAAAGTCAATTAGTAAGCATAAATAAGTAAGTTAATTAGTAAATAAGTAACTGTGAGTATAAGTCACATTACGATTAAGTAAGTCAATTAGTAAGTCAAGTTAGTTAATTAAGTCGCATTGAGTTAAGAAAGTCAATTAGTAAGCATAAATAAGTAAGTTAAGTAAGTCATATTAGGATTAAAGTAAGTAAGTTAGTTAATTAAGTCACATTGAGTTAAGAAAGTCAATTAGTAAGCATAAATAAGTAAGTTAAGTAAGTCACATTAGGATTAAAGTAAGTTAGTCACATTTGGATTAAAGTAAGTTAGTCACATTAGGATTAAAGTAAGTAAGTTAGTTAATTAAGTCATATTGAGTTAAGAAAGTCAATTAGTAAGCATAAATAAGTAAGTTAAGGAAGTCACATTAGGATTAAAGTAAGTTAGTCACATTAGGATTAAAGTAGGTAAGTTAGTTAATTAAGTCACATTGAGTAAGTTAAGAAAGTCATATTAGTTAAGTAAGTCACATTTGGATTAGTAAGCACATTAGGATTAAGTAAGTCAATTAGTTAAGTAATTCACATTTGGATTAAGTAAGTTAGTCACATAAAGTAAGATAGTCACATTAGGATTAAAGTAGGTAAGTTAGTTAATTAAGTCATATTGAGTTAAGAATTTCAATTAGTAACATTGAGTATTATCTCTTATTAGCTCAAAGTGGTCCACAATTAACAATTAAAGAAGCATTATCTCTTATTAACTCAAAGTGGTCCACAACATAAAGGCATGAATACAAACAAAAAATCCCAATAAAGAATAAAGTAGTGGAATAAAGTAGACCAAGTCAAGGGAATCTGAAACTATACTTTACCAAACCAACAAATCATAAACTAAAGGTCCACAACATAAAGGCACGAATACAAAAAAAAAAACATTTCTTTAACACAAAAACTGAAACGTGAACTTCATTTTCTGGAAATGAAACCCTATAAAGTGTACTTCATTTACACTCTAAAACAAAAAAAAATTCTTTAATCCAATAACTAGAATGTGAACCCTAGAAAGATTTTCACTATAAAACGCATATTTTACACAATAAATAAAGAAACAACAAGAAAACTACCGGAAAAACAGCAACAACAGATTTATTTACTATATATGACAGCAAATCGAAAACAGCAAAATAAGAAAACTATGAAATCGAATGGGATATTTGGATACCTTTGACGAACACAAGTTGAATCGAAGAACACACGAAAGATTCGACGAGACAAGGTGGAATCGACGAAGACAAACTGGAATCGCGGCGACGACTAGGGTTTTTGTGTGTGAGATACGCGGGGACCTCCGACTAGGGAAAAGGGACGGATTTTGGTGTGTCAATTTGGATGTTTTAATTAGGATTCTTTTTTGAGGAAATTGGGTGGGTATTGGGTTATGGGGCGGATAGTTAGGTTATGGGTTAAAAAAAAGGATCAAACGGGTAGTTCAATAGGGTTAAGACACGTGTAAGAAATTAGGGGTCCGTTAGTGAGAGGGGTATATGTGTACCTATAATTGGACGGCAGGGGCATATGTGGACGCAAAGTATATCGGAGGGCATATACGTACCATTTATTAAAGTTCAGGGGTAAATCCGTCCCTTTTCCCTTTATTTTTTACTTCTCCCTCCGTTTATTTTGAATTGTTATGCACACTATAAATACACTTAGTTCTAAAATAGTTGTCAAAAAAGAAATGGAGACAGTATTAATTTTAAATTTTATTATTGATGTAATTATAATTAAAAGTCATAGACAACTAAATTTTACTTTTTATTTCTTAATTTCTCTAACTCTCTTCCATTTGAATCAATCATATTTTAATATTGACTTTATAAGATTGTCTTCAATATTTTGAGATGTTTTACTTCAATATTTTGAAATGTTTTATTAAACATTTCAAACTCAAACTAATTAGATTATCAAATAATCAAATTTAAAAAAATATTGTAACTTTAAATGTCTTGGATAACAATCATTATAATACTGATTTTTGTATTTAAAAATATTATGAAATATTATATAAGTAAAAAAATTGATACTCTACTTGACATATTCAATGAAATGAAATCTTAATTTTATTTTTTAACACTTTTAGAATAAACTTGATAGTATATGTTATAATTAATTCTATTGAAAAAGTTTTCAAAACTATAATCAATAAAAGAGATTTAAATATTTGTGATGTTATGTAACGTACAATAATTTATATATGTTTATTATTTTCTTACAAAATATTACAAAAAATGTTATATTGTCAATTGAAAAAGAAAAATTAATTATTAAATTATAATTAATTACAAATTTTTTTTAGAATTTATGAGAATTATGTATCTCTTTTTTCTAAATTTTGACTTTAGTCCACCCATTTTCTTCGATATATAAAGCTAACTAATGTGTCATTTTCTTTCTTGATCTATGTGGTGACTTAGATGGTATTATCTTTTGTACTCTACTATTTATATCCTTGATTTTCTTCAGATTTTTCGAAAATGGTCTTGCCACCAAAAGTCAAGGGAAAGAAATTAGGGATTTCTTCCTTCTCTTAGTGTACCAGTAGGAGTAATGCGAAAAAGAAAATCTTTTCTTTCAATCTTTAGGTTAGTCTGGCAGCTACCATTAGTCTTGGACTTTTCCCATTAGTTTTGCAAACTTGATTGAATTAGAGATGCTTGGTTCTTCACTAGGCCATAACGAAGAATCGAAAATTATTCATGTACCATCTCCCTTTAATTTCAGCAGTTTCAGCAGAGGAAATAAAAATTTGTTCAACTCAACTACAGAACAGAACTCAGAAACATATCAAGGAAATTGAAGCGAAATCAAAATGTACCTATGAAGCTAATCTCATGAAAAACATTTTTTTTCTTTCACATCAGTTACCGAAAATTGAGGGAAAACAAGAGATAAAAACAAATAAAAAACGAGAATGAAAGAGGAGAAAAACGCTACATGTTCACATACCTTGACCTTGAAAGCTTTAACGACGGAGAGAAACGTTGGCAATAAACTTCCGGCGAGAATCGATGGAGCAACATTCATTTTAGGCTTCTTTTGTTTCAAGTTGAGCCCACTTCAAAAATTTGTAGATCAAATTTTTTTTTATCTATATCAATATAAATTTATTCGGCATAAATTTAGAGATAAAATCAAGCTATGCAACATAAGTTGTATAGTATATCTATGATCTAATTCGTTTCATATAAATTTAAAGAATCTTTGCTTCGTTTGGCATAAGTTCAATTTACCTAGCTAGACATAAGTTATGTAAGAATCTATATATAATAGGGCTAACCCATCGGTGGCCCCCTAAACTTGGCACGATCTTTCACTTAGACACCTTAACTAGGCTTTGTTCATTTTAGACACCTCATGTCATGCCCAACTGTGTCATTTTGACACTTTTTCGACAATCTGCCAAATTTATAAGGTGTGTGTAAAACACTCGTTGATGACGTATCAAAGTGACGAATTAAATAAAGACACGTGGCATATATATATATAAAAAATTATTAAATGATGAATCTTGAGTAGGAAAAAAACTACCAATGACTCATTGACATGTGGCATTTCTTTAACTAAATAATTTTTAGGGATAAGAGTCTGAAAAATACCTCAACTTTGGTCGGATTTGCTGTTGCGATACTAAACTTTCATAAGGACTTATTACCTCCCTAGACTATTTAATACCGTATTTTTTACCCCCTGAACTATTTAATAGTGTATTTTAAAGGTATATAGGTGCCCACGTGGACACATTACTATTTATAATTTTGCATTATTTTTTATGTCCATGTGGGCAAATATATATATTTAAAATACGATATTAAATAGTCTAGGGAGGTAATAGGTCCTCATGAAAGTTTAGTATCGCAACAACAAATCCGACCAAAGTTGAGATATTTTTCAGACCCTTATCCCTAATTTTTATAAAAAAACACTTTTAATAAAAACAAAATTATACCCACACCACCCCCAAATTGTCTTCTCTACTACCTACCTCCACCTCAAACCCCAACCCCTCTCTCTCACTCAGATTTTCTTCTCCACCCACCACCACCCCCGACCCTCCCCCACCCAAATGTGTCAAAAGAAGAAGCTTTTTTTTGTTTGTTTTTGTCACTTTGTGAATGTTGTGAGATAAGAACGTCTTTCTTCTAATAAATTGATGTTTGAATGCTTGATTTGGTGAATGTGGTAATGCATTTGCTTGACCTTTTTGAGGTTTTTCTTTTTGTTTCTTTTTTTCTGGATTTCTGGGTCAATGCAAGTCAAAATTTGGTTCTTTGGTACATAAATATGGAGTCCCAAACTTTCTACTAAAAATTATATAGCTTATCTATTTGATTAGATGACATAGAAGTATAAAGTTTTAATGTTTCCAATATTTTAAATATTCATTAATGTACTATTTTGATTTCACTATTCTAAATTTTTGTCATGGTTGAAAGGTATATTATTTATGGTACATTTCTCATAACTATTGGATATTGTTGTACTTAAAAATCTATATATAATATAAGCTAAATTTTAGAAAGGTGCAACTTATTGTTATACTTAAATGTCTCAAAAATTATTTACACTCATTATTATTCTTTATTACAAAAAATTAAAGGTCTCAATTTTTACTACTTCAATCTTTCAAGATATTTGTCTCTTTTTTATTGTATATTTTTCCTCTTCCAATTTTGTTAAACACAATGGAGTAATACAAAAAGAAGAAGTTGATTTGCTTTCTTTTCCTAATAAAACTTAGACACCCAACAAATGTTGGATAGTTCATGATTTTTTTTTTCCTTCTCTTATTTATATTAAAAAATTTATCTCCATAACTTATACCTATTGAACTTTTACTTTAATTGATATTATTAACTCATTTTCTTAAATTTTCATATTTATAACCCCCAATTATTTAATTTCAAAATTTAAGATTCCTTATGATATTACTTTAATTTTGTCAATTTAAATTCATGTTTTTTGTTTCATAAGATTTCTACTCAAGATTATTATTTTTATTCATATTTGATATAGTGATATTTTATATTATTGTTGTAATATCAGATTTATACTTTAGTTTGACTCCATAAAAAGTCTTTTGGATGTGGATAGAAGGGGAGCTAGATAAAAACTCGAAAATATGTGCATTGATTATGTAATTTTTTTTCATCTTTGTTTTTGTGATTATGGACTTAACAAAAATGTGTTATCTCTATAACTTTTTAAAATTTAGGTTTTTATAAATTTTTTAAATTGTAGTAAATTACATTTTCACTTAGGCTCAAATTAGTTATTTGTAACTTTGTCAGAAATAGCTAACTACGCTAACAGATGTTCAAATTTTACTACTAATGGCTCAAAAGAAATGTATATTAAATATTGAAATGCACAGTTCTTAAGTGTTTCTTATGGTGAAGAACCATTTACATTTTCTTTAAATTTGTTCATTTCTTATACTTTAAAAGAATTACTAAAAGAATAATATAGGATAGACACAAAAATTAGCAATAGAGGTTTATTTAGATGATGATGATGGAAAATAAGAGGAAAATATGTATTTAGATGATGATGAAAAATAAGAGAAAAAACAAGGAAAATGAAAGGATTAAGTATCAAAGAAGAAGATTCATCATTTTTCTTCAAATAAAAAGAAGATTCATCATATAGTAAATTTAACATTTGATAAAAATAAGACAAAAAATCAAGTCCTTAAATATGTTTATTCGAATTATATGTATTAACATCATAATATATGAAAAAAATTTTAAAATAGCCTTTTAATTTTGAAAAATATTTGACAACAAAAATGTAATTCACTTAAGCTCTAATTCTATAAAAATATTTGTGTATTGTGATTTTATCATTTTCTTATTTCTATAGTTGATTTTTTATTTCTTGTATCATAATTAATTTCTAAAATAAATTTACATATTATTTTTATAACTGCGCGAAGCCCGGCCAAATTCCCTAGTTAAAGTTATATAACACAACATAACTTGTGATTCTTAAATGAACTTGTCTCATAGGAATTAAGTTAAACAATACGACAAAACTTGTATATATTGTGATACAAAAATATAAATTTATGTTGAACAAAAACTTATTTGTTATTTTCATGTCAATAATATTTTTGACCACTTAATTTTACTTAATTAAAGGGTTGAAGGTCACAAATTAAAGATCATATTTGAGGGCAAAAATCAAAACCCACAACAAAATAAGAATATTCATGTGAATGACCACATAAAAGGATATTTGAAAGTTTGAAGCGGTATTTGAACATGTATTTCACCTGAAATTATGTTGAAGCTTTATAGAAGAAAAAAAAATGTTCCAATTTTCAAGTTTGAAGTGGAAAATTAACATAATATATAATAATATAGATTATAAAAATGTCCAAAATGGTTTTTATTTAAAGATTTTAGTACTACAAAAACAGTTTATCTTGACCAATCTTTCAACAAATTTTTTCAAGTGTCTTGTGGGAAACTCTTAACCATTCTCAAGTCTCAAACCTCTCTTCATGAATTTAGCCTAAACATAAGGGAGTTAGAAAAAAAGCTAATTAACACAGAAAATATGAGCTTTCCCAATATTGTAGCACAATTGGTAGAGGAGGAAAGGCACAAAACTATACTGAGAAAATAACATGTGCATAATTAGTGTACACTGTCGATCGATCGAGAAAAACACAAGTTAATAGTTTGAAGATCTTCTGGATGAATGCCAAGATACATTGAGGCTATTGAACAGGCAAGTACCCTCTTGTTGTTTGGCATTTAGAGAATCCCTTTAACAAGGAACTGTCTAGATCTTAACTGTGATGTTCCGAGCTGTAAAAGTTCTCGATCAAAGGTAACTCCAATCTTCAAGCAGATCAGTGTCCCTATTACTTTGCAACCACGTCTGGCTCAAGTACCTACTGTGAATCGACAAATACCTGTAGTTGATGCAGAATAAAATTATATGCACTTATTCCTCCTTAACACAATGTTAAAACAAAACGGTAAATGAAAACTGTAATGATAAGACATTCAACATTTTCTATACTTTTTCGAACATGATGTAACCAGTGAGTTCTATTTTGGGCTGCTGATTTTGGAATGCCAAGAGAAGGATGAATAGTTAAGGGTGTGCCCATTGATCAATTTGAGTTTCATACTTGGTGTTTTAGGAACACTAGTTGCCAGCAGACAACATGTTCTTGTCAATACCATGTGGCAATGAGAGTAGACAGTGGTCTGGATCTATACTGAAGGTAGGTCGACAATGTGTGGGACAATCATGTGTTAGAAGGGTGCAACCACATTCGACTATAAGAAAAGGTGTAATAGAAAGGGAATGAAATTGAAAAGAAGCATTCAACTGTTCTGTAAGCTGAAACTCACCTCCAACTCCAGTAAAGAATCATATGTTTTCTTCTCACGCGTGTCAAACACTGTAATGCCTGTGATTTTCTGTACCCCATGCTTCACAGCAATCAGATTCTACATGGGAAAGTGCACCAAAAATCAATTTTATGATGCAAGGAAATAACTGAATGATCAAATAAATGACTGAAAGATATATCCGATAAAAAAAATAGCAGTTGAGCTATCCATTTTACAAGAATAAATAGAGGATTATCCTCACCAACTCGAATTCTGAAGAGCTAAATGCTTCCACCTGTGCCAAATGCTGCAACCAAGAGAAGTTTAGAATAGACAAGAAAAAGATGCAGATGCAACCATATGCCAACTGTAAAGAGAAAAAATCAGATGAAATTAGACTCGAAGATGAAGTAAAAATTCTGATAGAGAATTGAACTTGTACATCAAAGTGCAAAATTAACATTATGACAACCACAGTGCTGAGCATGAGAGTCCGACAATTAGAAACAGAACGAAATGCATGCACCAAACAAGAACTTCAACAAAAAGAAAGTAATTTCATTAGATCATCAAATGAGAGAGGATAAAGCTAATCAGGATAGTGCAGAAGCCATTTCAGTGTCTCACCATTGTTAGAAGACCATTAACCATGATAGCCTTCTCATCAAGTGAGTCACTTTGTGACACCCAAACTTCAAAAGGGCCCAGCACCCTGTCTGTCTGGTTTGCAAGATTCAGACGTACCTACAGAGGCGCCCACAAAGACATCGGAATTCATGACAGACCAATCACAAGCAGAATATGAAAACTAGCAAATGCAACTCACATGAACAAACTTTCTCACTCATTCCATAGATAAAAGGACTCTCGTAATAATCCCCAAAACACTAGTTTCAAACAGCAGTCAGCACTGTATAAGGAGAAATGGACTACTATTACTTTTTTAGACATAAACTCAGTCTTACCACGAAAGGTTTCTCCAGCATGATAATTGATGGCACTTCCACCGCTCTTAGCTCAATGTCTTTTTGAGCAATGGGCTGCAAGGTGTGAAACAAATACCTTAGGAGTGCATCAAAACTTCAATATTAGAAATCACTTCACTTACACTTCCAAGAATTTGTTGTGTCTGAAGGCGTCCGGGTTCACCCAAATTTGTACGCCAAGTTATCTGGAGTTTTCCCAAGACATTACTTCCCTCCACCTTCGGCAGTGGAGAGCCATCTGATGATAACTTCAATTGGTAGAGGAAATTATGGATCCCGCCCCCAGATCTTAAGAGAATAGGAGGCTTAAATACATCACTGGCAGATCAAATAGATCAGCAAAGTTTAGTCAAGGGAACAAAGATGACTGCTAAAATTAATTGGTAAACATGTCAAAATTTTAAACCAAAAAAAATGTTGCAATTCCCATGGTACAAGAGAGAATATCTATCAGTCAACCTCATTGGTTGTTTGCTCTCTGGATGGTGATCAACACCTCTTAGTATTGTAGCATTCCAATTCTGAGCTGGCTCAAAATCAACTTGGTCCATATAGAGATTAGATTTTGTATGATTCTCTATGCTAGCCTCCAAAAAAGTGGTTTCCTGGGATAGGAAAAAGGGTTTAGTGTCATGAACAGAAAAAGTATGAGAAATGCAGAAGCTGAGATCACTGCTTCTTGGTAAATGATTCTCAAGAGTCAAGATGGTTTGTACTGTTAAAATCAAATGTGATCTCACATGATCCTTTTAGCCATAAAAAGCTGCCAAGATGAGTTGATATAACTGACATTACATATAAGAAAATGATATCTAGGGGTCGCAATATGCAGATATTCCAAAGTGGCAAGTCAGATGTAGTATGCTGAATGTAACCACAAATTGGCCTTAACTGACACATCCCAACCAATGAAATTGAAATACTGAATACAAAAACTGAATTTTCTTGACCCATTTTCTTTAGAATTTCAACATGAGAGTATGAATGCCAGATCATGAACTTACACTCAATGAGCTTGAACCAACCTACCTTAACAACGCGGACCTGCAGAAACAAACTAGCAGTTATTATCTTGAAAAAGTATGAACAGACTTGAGAAATAATAAAGATACCAAATATGAAATATATTAAAACAGCAGCAAAAAAAGTAAAAAGTAAAAACTGTTCCTTTTTTTTAAGACAAAAAGTAAAAACTGTTCCTTATACATTGAAAATAAAGCATATATAATCATGTCACATTAACCATGCAAACAGCTTGGATTTTTTTGATGTACCTTTGTTCTAACAGAAAGTGGATTCGCAACCATAAATTTGAAATATTGTGGAAGATATTTCCGCTCACCATCGTTGTCATTATAAAGAGCAGTGCAGACCAACCTAGAAAATGAAGTAATTGGATAAGTAAACTATCATATTGATAGAAAGTTACTATCAACATAGAACGCCAATTTTTATGATGAATCTTACGTGTGTGCACCAAGTTCTTTCACATCATGTTCCACAATGAAGTCATATCTACCTCCAGCACGTATTGATTCAACAGGTGATTTAGAAGTATCTAAAAGAAGTATCCTCTGCCTCTCTGTTTGGATTTCAGCCTGTAGAAAATTAAATATCACTTCTATAAAGTGGTTCTTACAGTCAAGGACTCCAATTCCAAAGGTATGACAGTTTCTAGCTCATCCAACTTTGATGATTTATGAGAAATAAGATATATGAAAAGTAAGATCCCAGTATTAACTTGACTCACAATCAGAGATTCTTGAGGTCCAAATCGGCAGATCTTATCTCACCTTTTTTTGACTTAACAATTCCTAAGCCTTTTATATTCACTTGACAATTACCTATGAAGCGCTTTAAGCTAGACACATTGTAGCAAAATGATAGCATATCCACTAACAGAAACTGAAGCTTCATAATCGATGCTTAAGAGACATTCCAATGTTCATACACTCACAACATAAGACTCAATTGTGAGCATTGATCTAATTCATTTTCTTCAGTGTAAGATACATCCGGAACATACTTTCCAAATAAATGAAATTTTAACTAATGGCTTTTTATAAAGAACTTAGTTTAGCCACAAATGATCAATCAAGAGCATAAAGGTCACGGCTTATACAAAATGCCATAGCATGTTTCGTCTATATATCTACTCTGTCAAGAATGTCCTCTGTGTGTGCTTATTTCTAACTATGCAAATGTGACCCTAAGACCAGAAGATTGCTATCACATTGCTGTTCTCTATTTACTATTTTTCCCATGAAAGTTTCCATACCAGAAGCACACGCTTCTTGTAAGACGGTTCACTAAGTTTAAAAAAAAAAACTACTCCTATGGTTTTATTTGTGTTTTTTTTAACAGTTGGTAATATTGGTAAAATGCACAAAGTAACTCAAACAGAGTAAAACCACAAGCTTCATTTAAGACTTCCGAGAGAGCAGGAATTCAGCCGTGCCACCTGACAAATTTTATGACCTCAGTTGAAATTGTAAGAGAATCTTGCTTATCTACAGGTTGAATACATTCATAGAATCTCTAGCACTATTTACAGTAGCTCCTTATGTAATCAGCGAAGCAAGCAAATCACCTTGATGGTAACATCTCTAACTTCAAAATTGGAGCTGTTATTTATGCTTATATAGCTGCAGAACGTCTCTCCCAAATATATTGCCCTGCAGATCATAAATTGAAAACAGGAAAAGAGCAATAATTAATCACAACAAATCCAGCATATAAGCAGTGATTGCACATCTCCCATTATTTCTTGTTCGAATATATGTAGAAAATTTAAACAAAATTTTTGATAATATATACTCCATTTCAAAAAGAATAACGGATATCAGAGTACAAAGGCTCAAACCATTCAATCTCATTGCAATTTGAACATCACTTCTTTCAAATTTTAAAAATGAAATGTCCACATTTAAAAACTACATAAACAATAGTAATACTATTCCCTCAGTTTCAAAAAGAATGACCTCCTTTCCTTTTTAATCTGTTTCAAAAAATATGACCTCTTTCTTTTTTTGGTAACATTTTAATTTCAGTTTTCCACGTGGCATGTTTAAGACCACAAGATTAAAGGGCAATTTTGTACATTTTACATAACTTTAATTTAGGACCACAAAATTCAAAAGTCTTCTTTACTTTTTTAAACTCCGTGCCAAGTCAAACTAGACCATTCTTTGTGAAACGGAGGGAGTATAAGTTTCAACTTTTGTAATTTTAAATTATTACAAATTTACAAGAATCTATTGGACCTCCAAAAAGAAATACTACAACAACAACATACCCAGGGTGATCCCACAAGTGTTGGTGAGGAGGGTAGGATGTGTGCAGACCTTACCCCTACTTTTTGTGGGGGTAGAGAGGTTGTTTCCAATCGGCTCGAAAGAAAAGAGAAGAATTTGTAGCATGGTAACACAAAATATGACAACAAACTAACAAATACAAAGCAAATGAAGCAACAGATCGTAATACACATTGACGATAAGAAATTACACGATTACTAAATAATACTAGTAATAAGGAGAAGCGGAAAGGAGGCTTATTCCCCTTGTCTCTCTCACACGAAGTGCGACAACACTCGGCTACCTACAAACATTCTAGCCTAATCCTTGTCCTCTTTTCTATCTAGGGTCATGTCTGTAGTAAGTTGAAATTGCATCATGTTCTGTCTAATCACCTCCCCTTAGTTCTTCTTCGGCCTACCTCTACCTTTTCTAACTCATGTAATAGTCAGCCTCTCCCACTTCTTTACTGGCACATCCATGCACCTCCTCCTCACATGCCTAAACTACTTCAGCCTCATTCCCCTCATCTTATCCACCATGGGCCCCACTCCCACCTTACCATGTATAACTTCATTCTTAATCATATCTCTCTTAATATGCCCACACATCTATTTGAGCATCCTCATCTCCACAACATTCATCCTTTGAATGTGGGCGTTCTTGGTTGGCCAAGACTCTGCCCCATACAACAATTGTGGTCCAACCGCCACTCGGTAGAATTGACCTTTAAGCCTTAGCAACACATTCTTATTACATAGTACCCCAAATGTGAGCCTCCACTCCACCCACCCTCTATAATACGATGCGTGGCATAATAATTAATCTTCTCGTCTCCATGGATTATGGACCCAAGTAACTTGAAACTTCCTTTCTTGATTATGGATTTTGCATCGATCTTCAAACTGAACTTGCACTTCAGGCACTCAGTTTTAGTCCTACTCAATCTGAAACCTTTAGACTCTAAGGCCTGTCATCAGTCTTCTAGCCACTCGTTAACTCTACCGCGTGTCTCGTCAATCAATAGTATGTCCTCTGCAAATAGCATACACCATGACACCTACCTTTGAATATGTGGTGTCAATTCGTCGATCACTAAGGCAAATAAGAACGGACTAAGGGTTGATCCCTGGTGCAATCTCATCATGACTGAGAAGTAGTATACATTAAGAAGTGCACTTAAAAAATAACACTACTAAAACCAATTGAACTATCCAAATAGTAATAGCCTTCTAAATTACAATAAAAGTAGGTACTGCACATCTTAAGAAGTGCACTCACTGATTTTAAATCCAGATACAATGCAACAACGTTTTAGTTAGACAGAGAAAAATGAAGCTAACCCAAAGACTGATATCACAGTACAGGGCCAAACATCCAATTATATAGCAACTTGAACATCACTTCTTTCAATTTCTAAAAATTAAATGTCCACATTTTAAAACTGCATAAAAAGTAGCACTGTAAGTTACAATCATGTAACTAAAAATATTAACTACTCCTTATAGTATCTTACAAAAATAAGAAAGGAAGTAATGATTTTAAATCCAGATACTATGTGTAGCGACATTCACAAGAGCGTTTTCACTTTATTTCAAAAACCCAGCTTGGAGTTATTCCAAATTTGGAAAATTGCTCCAAACCTGTTTTTCAAATCCATCTTCGTAAATTAAAATGAAGTGTCCATCTATATTTGGAATCTATAGTCAAACCACTACTAAATCCAGAATACTAACATTTAAGATAGAGAAAGCAAAACGAAGCTAACCCAAAGGACTGAGGGAGCAGGAGGAGACCAGGGAGGCCAAGAGAATCAGATGGATGCTGAAGAAGGAATCTATTCCGGTAAGAGAGATCCGATGGATCAGCCGAGGTGGTACTACCGTCAGCGGCGGTGGCGGAGACGGTGTCAGCGAGGAGTCGAGGGAGATGAGAAGCGGCGACGGGATCATCGAAGAGATCTTCACCGAACAACAGATCGGAAGGGTCAAATCGGACCGGAATTTCGACGTGAAGCGAAGGACGGCAGAGTCTCATGACCCGAAAGGCCAGAGAGTGTGGACCTTGCGTACTGCTCATCTTCATTGTTGCTGATTTCTATAGGGAACTTTTGCTATGGAGTGGAAGGAAGGGAAGTTGAAGTATATCAAATCAATTTTGAAATGTTAATAAAAATGTTGCCCAAAAAAAAAAATTAAAAAAAATCACACTACAAAATTTTAAAAAATATATTTTTTTAAAAGTAGTTTGTGAAAAGAATTGTGATTATTTGGATGTTTAAACTTTAATGCAAGTATACCTGACTCTGATATAGTGTCTTTAAATTAGGCGTTGAAGTTTGATACAATGCCTTTAATTTATTCATTTATGAGTCAAAAAGTCATTGACATAGAAAACGAACAAGTGAGTTTTGTTGGTCATAAATGTTCGGATGATATGTGAGCTAGCTAGCGGCGCATGATAAATATCTAGATTAGTCCGTGGATTGTGATGGGTCATGTCGAGCTTTGTTTGAAGAACAAATTGTTGGGTGTATGTAAATGAAAGTCTCACATATAAAGTAGAAAAGAAAAGTAAGATATTTATAAAGTGTTAGATACTATTAATAACGTGAGACATTTTGAAAAATATTGTACATGTTTAACTTAAAAGAAAAAATATCACATTATATTAAGATTATCTTTGAATCGTTTTAACTAGCTCAACAACTAATAATGATTTGAGGAGATAAATATGAAGATGACTGAGTGATTGCGTGAAAAAAAATATATATTTTTACTCGTCTACTAACCAATTTACCATCTTTATACATAGCTTTGGATATACATACAAAAAGAAAATTAGTATGTCTTGATGATTAATGAATATTTGAATGGTGTGAGTAACAAACACACTAAAATCTTCCATACTAGATCATAAATAATCTTGATGATGAGGGTTGACCATCTATAACAAAAACAAAAAAATGCACCAATCCTTTTGGCCCTACCTTATGTCCTTGGCCAACTTTCTTCATCCCTCTTTTATTTCCTCACAATATGATGTTATCAATTGATTTTCATCTACAATTTTAGATCTACTAGTGATACGTTTGAGGGGAAGATTATTGGGTGTGTGAATAAAGTCCTATAGCGATAGTTGAAAAGAAAGAAAACTACATAAGAGGTGTAAAAATACTCTTAATGTTGTGAGTTTTTTTTTTTTTTTTTGAAAAATCATGCTAGTTTGACTTAAAATAACAATATTAAATTGTATAAAAAAGATCTTTTAGTTGTTTTAACTCAACAATTTTAGGATAGTGTATTCTAATGGAAATACAATTATTAAAATTTCCTTAATCTCTAGGTTATGAAATGATTATGGTTATCTAACACATATATATACGCACACACTCTCTCTCTCTAATTGAAAGATAGTCTATTACACAATCATGAATTGAATAGATTAGCTTGTGGTTGTGTTTTGTATCTCACAATTATATATACTTTTGCGTGCAATTTTGGAACACTAATTTAATTTTCTTAATTAACTAGAGGATCATGACTTGCTAGCTAGCAAATAAAAACCTAATATACGTACTTATAAATGAGTGAATTTCATTAAAAAAAAATTCAAGTCTTATTCAACTAATTATACTAGCACAAATGGAGTTAGAATTAGAAATATATGAGCTTGGGGTTCTAGTTCTTTTAAGTTACTAGGTTATAGATTAAGAATTTACACATATTGAATAAAAAGAAAAGACAAATATAGAATTGAACCAAAGCTATTAAGTTCGAGTATTTCAATCGTCAAGTTTATAAATTTTATTAGGTATATACATATACGTGTTGAATATATCAAGCTTTTCTTTATTTTCCTCCTACATGACTTAAGCGGAGGAGATAATAAACACAATTTCTATGAACCATTTCTTCTTTTCTTATAATTTATCCCTATATGAATTGGGTGGTCCTTAGTTTCTCAAACAATTTTTGAAATATAAGTTAGCCTGAAAGCTTTTCTTGGCATACATATATAATTATGAGAAAATTGTATGAAATAGCAAATTATTAATTCAAATTAAATGTTATAGCAATAGTTTCTCTTTTATTTGTAATTCACAGCAAACATTCTATGTTTTTTGCCATCCCATTTATATACCGAAATATACAAATAGACTGAAATATATAAATGCAAGACCCATTTGTATACTGAAATATACAAATGCAGGACACATTTATATACCGAAATATACAAATGCAGGACCCATTTGTATACCGAAACATACAAATGCAAGACCCATTTGTATACCAAAATATACAAAGACAAGACCCATTTGTATATCAAAATATACAAATGCAAGACCCATTTGTATAACGAAATATACAAATAGACCGGAATACATATTTTTTATGTATATGTATACCGAAATATACAGATTAATAGCCATAACAAACTTTATGTTTGCTATGGAGCGCAATTATACAAACTATAGTTATAGCAAACAAATATGATTTTTATGTTTGTTAAACCTAAAATTTACTCTTAATTATCCAAGTTGAAAATCATATCAAGGCAGAAAATAAAAATTTGTTTATGGAAAATAAGGGTGTACCAATTAACAATTGTCCGCACCTCGACTATCTCATGGTGTACTTGTTAGACACTATACTTTGCATAAGCACATGTACCAATTAACTTTGCTATATCCTAGCAACACATATTCTCAATAACTTTATCTATCAAAATTCAAAGGTTAGACGATAGAAAGAAAACATCTATCATTTTTGTTTGTATTAAATTTAAATCTTGATTTCTCATGATTTTTATCGTATTTTACGACTGTTAGATCAAATTAAGTATCAAAGAAAATAATATTTATGTTGTACCAACACTGTCCACGTGGAACCGCGTTGATAGCAACTATTTTTCACAAGCATAATATCACATTATACAAACTTACATATCAAAATTTTACCTTTAATAGCATCAACATCACCGACCATTCTTCATTTTGTAGAAAATAATGGTACTAAAGAGACTAAACTACAAACATGTGGGGCTACAAATAGAATTATGAGACTCAAGGGACGGTGGTTAATATCTTCTTCGTCGGTGTTTGTTTGAACCCCACAATTTTCTATTAATTGCTTATTGGCCCCATTACTATTTCAATAGACTCCATATGTTAAAGCATGGACGGTTTGTAATTTTGTATAATAAATTTAGCATATGGAAGATTTATTTCGACTCATTCTTACCTAACGAATGGACCCCACCATCGACGGTTCACATTTTTCTAAGTTTTTCTAGACATAATGATAAAGTCAGAAATTTCATTAAAAGTATTTAAAGCATTTGAGATTTGAGGTCAGGGGAAGCAATGCTTATTTACATTTGAGTGTTTATGTTTATGCACACTATAAATTTCTTGATGATCATCGATTAGAAATTAAGTATAAATAGTAATTAACATACTGTCATTGACTAAAATTCATAGTTAGTGTAACAAAATGTGCACATTATTTCTATATATATATATATAGAAAGGTGAACAAATCAATCTATGATTATTTATGATCTGCTCAATCATTTTCGGTTTAAACAAGTTAATGATTCATTTATTTTATTAATTCAATTTATTTTGACCAACTTAATTCAACTCACTTAAAAAGTTTGCTGATATGTAATTCAGATTGATCAGTGTGAAATTTTGTCTAAATATTTTTAAAAAGAGATTTTTTTTTGTTTATTTAATATGTTATACATATAGTCATAATATAAAAAAAATGTTTTATATATTAGATACTCAAACAAACAATTTCTTTTTATAAATTATTAAAAATTGAGTGAATTGAATTAGGACTCGATTTTTACTCAATTTCAATCCAACAAAAAAAAAATTGTGAATTTGAAGGAGAGTCAATGACTCACTCGCTATTTTGATATTTCCAATTTCAACTCAATCCACCTATTTAACATCTATACCGTATATATATATAACTTAAATTCATTAAAAAAAATCCATATAAGACCTTGTCCTTTACCACCTCCATTCATATTGTATTTTCACCTCAACACACCATTTCTCCCAAGCAAAAACACAACAGTTCTCATTTTCTTCATATTCACATCTCTTTTTGCACCAAAATCTATCTATAGGCTAGAGTAACACTAAATCATTTTCACATCATCAATATATATATTTTTTTGATAATTTGGTCATGAAAACTACTAAACCAACAAAGCCCTTAAAGTGTCCAAGATGTGAATCAACAAATACCAAATTTTGTTACTACAACAATTACAACAAGTCACAACCTCGCTATTTATGTAAAGGTTGTAAAAGGTATTGGACTCAAGGTGGCCTCCTCCGTAACCTACCCATCGGCGGGGGTCAGAAAAACAAGCTCAAGATCACATCAACAAGTAGGGATGACAATAGAGCGGGACATGGAGAATGCAAAGTGAGTTTGACCTTAAGTAGCCCTAAAATTTTCAACCTACCCTGTCCTGCACCGACAACAAGTGACATCACAAGGGAAAAGAGTAGTACTTCTCAACCATATGATACAAATATTCCATTTTCAATTCCCACTTCTACTACATCTTCAAATATTTATAATTACATGGAAAATCTTGATAGTAACATGGAGGAGGAGTCAACTACTACATGGCAAGGTCCAATTAGAAGTAGTGTCATGAATAATTTATCAAATTATTGGAATTGGGAAGATATCGAGGCATTGATTTCAGCTGATGATTTTAAAAACGAGTTTGGACGATAAAACTGAACAAGATATGATTAATAAATATAATAGTCAAAGGCTTTATTATTGATAAGTAAAAGAATAATTCTTCAGTAGCCATGACAGATTTCATTACTTTTCTTCCGTCACACATTCAAAACTATGATAATTTGAATTTTAATATAGGAGAAAATGTTTGAAACCTCTTTCCATAAGGTAGAGGAGATTTGTAGTTAAGAGCTCCCTTCCTCACATAATTTGTTAAGTTTTGTACACCGATAATGTAAATATTCTTTTTATATTATCAAATTATCTAAACGATATCTACTAGTAAGCGTCTTTAAAAGTGAATTTGAACTTTTCAAAATTAGATATGTTATATGTTACAACATGTTTTAAAAAAAAGAGATAGTAATTATTTTTTACGCGATATATATTATACTTCAATTCTTTTTAGGTCAATTTGAGAGTTATGGGTTATTTATGCTTGCTCTTTTGTTCAAGGCCTGTTAATTGAGGAAGGGAAAATAATTACATAGGAGATAAAGGAAAGGAATTAATTACAAAATCGTCTAACATGTTTGATATAATGATAGATATTTTAAATTTCCTCTCAAAATCTTAGGGCTATTCCAAATGTAGACTTTAATTGAACCACCAGTTCAGATACAAGATACTATTATTATCATTTGGACAATTAAACATCCAATCCGTGATTGTAATGACTCAATTTCAAAAGTGAAGCTCTAGCAACTGAGCTAAATCCCACCAAGCCAAGTCGAAAATGCATGGAGTAGTTAGATGCTTCTTCTATTTTTTTCTCCAACGCAGATGGGTCATCCTGGATATGAACCAAATACCTCACCTTGAAGTAAGTCATCGCACCTACAATCCAACCAATTGGAAAAGAGTCAACATATTCCTTTTCAGGATATTAACTAGCACATTACCAAAATTGGTAAAAATAGGAGATTTGAATAGAAAAAATGTACACATCCAATGTTTACACCAAACTATATTAGTTTACTATGGTTAATGATATGTTTGAGACGAAAATGTGAATCAATATAACCATGATTATATTGTACTTATTCAGTCGGTGTAAATATCAAGTGCAAATAAGTTTTTCAACCGCCGATACACATGAAAATTCATTGTGTAGGCTGGCTGTTCAAGAGAAAATGGTGTATTAACATGATATGAAAATCTTCAGTCTAATGAATTCAAGATGTCTGGGAATGAAATATATAGAAGTTGGTACATTATTATTATTACAATAATCACAAGTATACAGAAATTAGCAGGCAATTGACCTTTGAATCAAAACAATTGACTCCAAACTAAACTACAGAACTCCAAGAAAAGCAGAGATTTCCCTTCTTCATCTTTATTTGGACAGGAAAAAATAGTGAAAAATCAACACAGAGTCCATCACAACCTTCTTCCTGATACGCGTTCCTTCATTTTCAGGCGGCTTTCTTTTGCTGCAAAAGAACAAGATCATAAGATGAACATCGGCATGAAGCAAATTATATCAGTTTTAGTAGATATTAGTAATTCGATATAGTTAAATCAATGCATGTGGCAATCTAGAATGGAGTTAAGGAAACAATCTTTGTGGCAAAGGTCGAGTAGTAGACGAGTGAAGTCCACAGTTCTAATAGATTTTCACACAAGTGGTAAAGATACATGAGACGGATACATGCACGATCACTATCACATAATGGTAAATAAGCTTGACAAGATAAACCACTAGTCATAAGGGGTCATTTGATAGTTGGTTTAGAGGTGAGTTATGCACGTATTAAATTCTGCATAAGCAGTACCACGTTTGATTACTGGTTAGGAGGCAAGTTTTCATGTATAAAATTAATATGATGTTTGATTTCCAGTTTAGAAATCCAGATAACTAATAACTGCATAACTCTAACCAACTATCAAACGACTATAAGTGTTTAACCAACAGCACATGCTTTCCTTTTAAGGTATATTCATTTTGATAAATTTGGAACAATAATTTTCTTGTTAAGGAATCAAAATTTCGTTTTGGACTCACCCTTTTCTCTTCTTCCATCTTGGCCTTAATGAAAGAGTAGATTGCAACTCCAGCAATTGCAATGCAGGTTCCAATACCGGTTTGTGTTGAAATTTTGTTACCTGCAACATATGTATACGTTTAAGTTTTCTCGTCATAACAACATGGCATTCTGCGGATATAACTTAGCAAAGATGGATACTTACCGAAGATAACAATTGAGAATCCAATCACAAACACACGTTTCAACACATTTCCAACCGCGTGTGTAAGAGGTGCCACCCTCTCAAGGGTGTTTGTGGCTACCTGGTTGTGTAAAGAAAAGTACAAATACAAGAAGATTAGCAATGCGGGAAATCTTGTAAAAAGGCCAATTATGCATGCAGTCACTTATTAATATGTTTACGAGGTTGAAGGTTTTTCACAGGTTTTCGTCAATCTAGCAGCATTTACTAACTGGTTTACCTGATTGTAGAGGTGATAAAACATTCCCACCCAAAAGAGATCTGTTATGAATTTTGTTAGACCAACTTTAGCAATGGCATCGTTGAATCCATGTTGGAGCAATTGAGGTCCCTCAATCTGTAACATTGTCAGAATGAAAAGTATATAATGAGGAAGAAGTAGATTTACAAGAAAAAGAGTGAAAAGAAGAGAAAGTGACATGCTGATGTTATCCGACTCACAAAAATGGCAGGCGGGAGGCAAAAGATAAGAGCAATGATGGATATGTAGGCATACACGTTAGTACTATCCATATCAGTCTGCAAAAGAAGCATTCATCAGAAAAATTGCCTTAGATGGATTGAATGTTTTAATACTCGGATTAGTTTTACATAGAGTATACCATAGCTTTCTTCGAGTATATACTCCTGTATGTGAAGGAGATGTTAGAAATCATAGCACTAGTGAAGCCCAACCAATTGAAAGATAGCTCAGTCAATGAAGCCATCGACACACCTGCACATCCAGTTGAAAGATAAATAACAACACGTTAATTACCTCTTGCATATAAGGATTTAAAATCTTACCCCTTTACAACAAACAACAACATATATACTTGGTGTAATCCAATAAGTGGGGTCTGAGGAGGGTAAAATGTATGTAGTAGACCTTACCCTCGGCTCAAAAGGTGAAGTTATTCAGGAAAGGGTTGCAGTAAGAAAAAGAAATGACGACAAAATGTCAAGCTACAGAGCAAAATGGAGCAACAGCTAGCAAAAAACATCGAAGAAAAAGAAACTATGCGATTACTAAATAAAGACACGAGGATATGAGGCCCCAGCCTCATCCACCTAACAGACGACCACACAACTTTCCCCTTTCTTTAAATAAAATGTAAGAATCTACAATTTTTATTTATCAGACTGAAACTGATTTTTCAGGCTATTTCCTCATTTCAAAATAATAAGAAGGTGTTTATCGCTACAACCCGAGTGGAACAAGACAGAGAAGAACAGAGCTAACCAAGGACAACTGGAGCAAGTGACAGCCATAGTGCTAAAGGTATTTGTTGTCCAAGAATGAACTGAGACGCAGCTGCATTGAAGAAAGGCTCCAGAGCTGTACAAAGAAAAAGAAACAGACTTAGACTTTGAATATGGATTATATAACGCAAAACTTTTCTGCAGCGATAGGTGGAATGCGACCTTTGACTGTGTGAGTGAATGAGACAGCAACTGCAGCAAACGAGACATTGCTGGTAACATGGCCAAGCGCATGACAGAAGGCAACAGGGGTGAGCAGCTTCAGTTGTGTTGAATCAATAGGCTACAAAGAGACATCGAAACTCACAGAAAATCAGAAAGTTGCAGTCTTGTGAAAATAAACGAATTAGTTGAGGAAAATGTGTTTTTTTAAACCTAAAACAATGTTACACAATCGATACCTTAATCTTGTTCTATAGTTTTATTAATGTGGTGATTTATACATGACAATGATGAACCAAGAATCAAAATGTGTGTTCCACATTTAGAATTTTACTTTCTTATGGCCATCGATCATCGTCTTTCACAGTCAAACTCAAATCAAATTGGAGATCTCCAGTATTTTTATCTCCAGAAGGAAGTACATATTGAAAAATCAATCACAAGTCACTCGAGGAACTAATTTTCTTATCATACTACGGATTTAAACTTATATACAATGAGAGTGTAAACATTTTTACACTAACAACATATTTAGCAAGTAACTTACCTTATTTGCCACATTACTAATCTCATTTCTTTATGAGCATCGTTTACGGATATTTATCATTAACGTGACTCTAAAGTTTATTTTACACTGTCAACGTATATAAGTAACTCGGAAGACATTTGATTGAGAAGAAAAATCACATGAATTAAAAAAACACTTACAGCTCTTTTTGGGAGGCCTACAGTCCAGCTCACCAAGCAATATACCACCCCAACAGCCAAATGTATAACAGAAACAAAACTGCATATATAATACAAAATTTATTACAATAATTATTATTAAGAAAAAAAACAAAAGGATAAAATATTTTAAAAAAGGTTCCTTATATTACAATCAAATATTGATTACACCATAGAAAACAAAACAAAAAAATCACATTGGAATACGTACTAAGGATAAGGAAAGTAATTGTAGATCTTCTTGTTGAGGATATTGAATATCACATTCAGAAAATACCTACAAAAAAAAAGGTCAAATTAGTCATTTCATCACCAAAACTGTTTAACAGTTAAATAAAAAAATTAAAATACTAACGGGTAGTTTGGCAGCTGAATAAGAACTAAGATATTCATATATATTAAATTCAGCATAAATAATACTCCTCATGTTTGGTAACTGTTTTACTATGTATAAAATTCAACATAACTAATACGATGTCAGTTTGCAATTCAAAAACCAATATAATGCATACATGAAATAAGTTAATGAAGAAATCTATATATTAATTTATACAAGATAACAAATGAAATAACTTATAAATTTCTGTATAACTAATTCCTACCTAAAATAATACGAAGATTATTTCTTAACTAATCTTTATATTATTAATACCTACGTAACTTTAACCAGCTACGAAAGGATAAGTTGTCGAGACATACCACATGAAGAAGAAAAACCCGGTAGTCAGAGTAGCTTTGTTGAAAAACCCGACTTTAGCATCCCTGGGCGAAGAAAAACAAAGCGGGTCGAAACTCAAATTAAACTATATGTCAATAAGTAAGAAATTGAAAATGGACCTTACCCGGAGGAATCGCTGCTTCCGGCGGAAGAAGAAGCCGCAGCGGAGCACGGCTTAATGGATTCCCTTTTTGGTGAAGTTTCGAGAAGAATAGCCGGACGTAATTGTCGCCCCCAAATCAAATTGGGGCCGGCAATTAGAGGTCCGACTGGTTTTGCCGTAACAGCACCAGCAGGGAAGTCCCTGTTGATGCCGCATGTGGCGGCAGTGGTGAACTTCATCACTGCCGCCGGCTTCCGGAGAAGTGGGAGACCGCCGCGAATGGCGGTGGCGCCACCAGTCAATACGCGAGACTCCATTGGCAGTGAGAGCGAAGGGAGAGAAAATAGTGACTTGTGAACAGAGAAGTACAGTGAACAGAGAAGTTTGTAAGAGAAGAAGAGCTGTTAAAAATGGAGGGGGTGTTTTTTCAGGTGACGAATGAACGGTTCGTATTATTTCGATTTATTTGTCTTCTTCCTAAAATATCCTAATAGTATTTCACAATATTTATTTACTTTTTTTTTACGGAATATTATAACCACATGATCTTTGTTTCAAATTATGTCACATCTTATTACTCCCTATAATATAATTTTTTTTAAAAAGTGAAGTATTGAAAGCATTTTAAAATTTGACGTGAATTATTAATTTCATCCTTAAATTATTGATAACTTTAAAAACACCATTTTATTTAACTAACTGAACTTAAATACACTCCTAAAATCTCGTTAAATTTAGGAATGTTTTCAACACTTCTCTTGATTTTTTATTACTAGTCTCATGCAAGAGTTTGACATCACTTGTTATGTTATGTGGCAGATCAGGAGTGTATTGAAGGTGTATTTAAATCTAATTAGTCAAGTACATGAGTGTTTTTAAGGCTATCAATAGTTCGGAGATGAAACTAATAATTTGCGGTAAGTTCATTGGAGTTTTCAATACGTCTCGCTTTTAAAATGCGTTATCTAATTAATTTTAAGACATTTTTTAGTATAAGAGAAACTTTAAGATTACGTATTTTTTTAATTATAAAAAGTAAATTTTTATTTTACAACAATAGCATAATCATTGAAATTTTACAAGTGAAATCTGAAGAGAATGATATATATGCAGAGCTTATCTTTATTTTGTGAGTATAGTAGAGAGTTGTTTCAAATAGATTTTCGATCCAAGTAAATAATGATATTATTTTTAGATAAGTTGAATAAAATTATGTTGTATAAATTGAGATGTTTAGAGCATAGACTAGTTGATGAAGATTAGTGGTTTTTGAAGTTTTAAAATAAGTTTTCCATTTTCATCTATGTATTTTAATTTCGTCTCAATTTCTAATATTTTGAGGATTGCCAATATATACCAAATCCAACTAATGATGCTATCATATGTTAGTTTATAATTAAGCATTTAATTAGGCTTTAATTTGAGCTTAATATGTAGCAAATTAATTAGGCATCACAAAAATATGGTGGTGAATTATTTAACCATATTTACTACAATATGAATTAATTAATCAAGTTCCCATTAATCAATTAGTAAGGGGTTGTTTGGTTATGAGACAAGTCACGCAAGAATAAGTATAATGCTAGTAATTACAATAATTACGCAGATTAGTAATGTAAAAACTATAATATAAGAATTAGTATAATATATAGATCAATATCCTTAGTTATGATTTTTCCCCCCCTTCTTTTTAGGTTGACTTCATTATCACAGGGATTAGGGACATGCCACAAATTTGAGAAAAAGAATTAAATATCTTTTTAATTTTGTGAAATGTTTACTTTTTAAACAAAATTTAAAAAATTCTTACTACAATTAAAGTTAGTTTAATCCATATATTACTAATATATGTCTTCTTAGCTTCTATATAGAGTATTACTAATAATTAGTTTGTTATCAATATATATAACTATCTATTTATCACCCAACAAAAACAATCTATTTATTTTACTTGTTATATTCTGTTTGGCACGCTCTTTAAAAAAATATTAATTAAAAATTAATTTGACTAAATTATTTATTTATTTGTTCGTTTTAATTTAATATTATTATTTTTACTATATTAATTTCTTTGTTTTTATTGAGTAAAGATAAATATAAAAATAATAATTAATTTAAATCAATCATTTTTAGAGTATTTATTTTTTTGTTTTTATAGAAAGGACAATTATATCATGGTGAAGTATATCCATGGTGACAAATGTCTGTTAAAGATAAAAGGATAGGTTGATGATTGGTTTTTTTTATTTATTGGAAAATGGAATAAAATAGATAAATATAAAATATATATTATGGATAGTATTATAATATTTTTGTGGGGTCTTATCTTATCCAAAATAGGGATTTGAGAGGCCATAGAAGAAGAGCCTGTCTTATCTTATCAACATTTTCTTGTGATAATATTCATGAGTTCCCTTCATTTTCATCTGTAAATTATAAAGGAAAATATTAATGGAAGTAAATACTTTTCAAAAAATGACATATATTTGAACTCTCAACAACAAAACACCATGAGTAGAAAATAGACTATGAACTATTAATTAAAGTACTTTTCTTTAAATATATATATGGTCATGAAATGACAAGTGTATATTATTTTTTAGGGTTGAGATTAATTGAGTGATGGAATTAAGAGGCAATTTGGATTTTGGTGGAAAATGATAGTTAATCACCACATAAAATTTTATAGTGCGGCTATCAGTAGCTTACGCATGATTTTTTTTTAAACAATATTATATATACATAAAATAAATAAACATTATAGGTTATATTACAAATAGAGAATAATATAAATAAAATACTATTTACATATATTATTATCATCACTTAACTTAATGAGTTTTCATTTTTGGAAATGAACTCAAAATGTTCTCATTAGGAAACTCAAACTTTTAACTCAACTAATTGGGGAAGCAGGAGCATAATTTTATTAGTATAAAGCACAAAAATCACAACACTTGGAGTTTAATTACATCCTATTCTGGAAGTTTGTCCAATTATAAAAAATTTAATTTTTTCATTGCTCTCGGATATAGTTCTTGGTTGTCTGATACATTGTAAATGCTACATTACTTAATGGGAGGAATGTATCCGAAAGGGGATAGCCGATAGGAATATATCCGAAAGGAAATTTTATCGCCTAATATAAGTATATGTTATTATTGATTGAGGATTTTGCTATCCTCCAAGAGGTCCATGGTTAAGTTTGAAAATGAAGTACTTGAATCGATTGAGTTGCAACATGTCAACTAGTGTCACTATATTACATTTATCTTCGTCTTTGTTCTAGCTTTTCGATTATATATACATATTTAATAATTTTGTTCTCCCCTCTTAGGTATAAATTATTATATGTGAGATATGTTCAATAAGAATGTGTACAACAACAACAATATTTTTTTCCAAAAAGTAAACAATGGGAATCTCTAAATGTGTTACATCATGGGGAAAAAGTGAGCACTCATTGTATTTGAAGATTCAAAAAAAATAAAATCATGATCAACATACAAGCAACAAGGCCTATCATATAGGATCTGCTTGTCTAGGAATTTTCCATATTATCAATTACTAGGATTTTCATATCACCAAATCTATCGTCTTTCAACTTATTATAAGGTTGAACTTCATAAATTGTTCTGGAATTTTAAATGCTATAATTTTTTTAATAAAAAATTTGAATCTTAACGTTGTGTGTTGGCGTTGTCTCATATTTTAAATAAGGCTATTTGAGTGTTACTTTCGTGATAAAAAGTAGTTATATTTTTATTATATTCAAAATGATGACTAAATTTTGATTGTCGATTCAAAAGTTGTCTATCCCACCTAATTTACAGGTCAGGAAAGGGTTCGGATTCTTCGATTTCATCCACTTTGTTGAGGAAGAACATGAAAACTTACGTAGCTATGCTATATTAAGAAAATATTTATCATCTATATTAATAACATTTTTTTCACTGTACACTTATAATACATTTATAATATAGTTTTAATACATGTTATAGAGAACAATTTATAAAACATGTATACTACAAGTTTTAGAGCCCGTTTGGATTGGCTTAAAAAAGTAGCGTTTTAAGTCAAAAATAAAAAGTCAAACTCAAATGACTTTTAAGTCAAAATATAAAAAGTAGGGGGAGACTTACTTTTGGTTTTTGACTTATTTTAAGTCATTTTTTACCTTGTCAAACACTTCATAACTTATTTTAAGTCATTTTTGACTTATTTTTTATATTTGTCAAACACCTTCAGAAGTAAAAAAAACTGACTTAAAAGTAGGTTTGACCAACTTTTAAGTCAATCCAAACAACCTCTTAATCATGGATATTGCATTTATAACACACTTTAGTACATTTAATACATTGTGTAATTTCTTACCAGACAAACATAATATATTTTAAAACACTTATAATACATTTATATTGCATGTATATTCACTTTTTAATACATAACATATTTATCTTAGTATTATTATGTATTGCTATAGATGGTAATAAATAAAAAATATCGCTAAAACTAGTAATTATTTATTAAAAATAGGGAAAAAGGTCTGAAATATATCCGAACTTTGACCGAAATTGTTGTAACAATACCGAACTTTGGAAAGGACCTTTTACCACCCTGCACTATTTAATAGTGTATTTTAAAGGTATATATGTGCCCCTATGTGTCCACGTGGGCTCATATATACCTTTAAAATACACTTTTAAAAATTACAGGGGATAAAAGATTCTTCATAAAGTTTGGTATCGTAATAGCAATTTCACTCTTTTCCCTAAAAAAATACTCACCCAAGTAATTTCCCCGGAAGGATATTAGATTGGCCCATATCTGAATGAGCTTTATTTATGAGCCCATTAAGAGGCCCATCTAATCTGGTCTACAAAAAGCAGAGTTTTGAGTAATAATTATTTAAAGTTTTTAAGTACTATCAGTGCAAAATGTATTTTTTTTTTACACTCCCTAGGAGCTTCCACCCCTTTTGCTCCCTTGGTGACTCGAACTCGCAACCTTCGGGTTAGAAGTGAGGGGAGCTTACCATCCGAGCAACTCCCTCTCATCGTGCAAAATGTATTTTTATAATAATATTAGTGTTTTTTTAATTTGTTTCAGTAGATTACATATAAAAATAAGTTCAAAGTTTAGAAATGAATTGTGAAACACGTTTGATTGGTTATATAATTACTTACTGAATATGGTAATTAGAGGTGAGGGAAAAGCGAACTCTGTGAAACTTTGTTGTAAACACAACAAAAAACTTACTACAAACTCCCCATTCAAAAAACAAGAACGAAATAAATGAACACATGCACCAAGTCATTCAAGAAGCAATATTCAAATAGTATAACAATAACTATGTCTCAGTCCCTAACAATTTAGGTCGGCTATATGAATCCTCACTAATCATATTATTCAACGGGAAGGGAAAGATAATTCCACGAAACTTTGTAGTAAACAAAACAAAAAACATACTACAAATTTCTCATCCAAAAAAACAAGAACTGAATAAATGAACACACGCACCATGTCATTTAAGAAGACCTATGGGACTAGTTCAACAACATCTCAGTCCCAAACAAATTGGGATGAACTATATGAATCCTATTGATCATATTAATTAGAGTTGAAGGGAAAACCAATTCAGTGATGCTTTCAACAAAAAAAACACTACAAATTTCTCATTCAAAAAAATAAGAACGAAACAAATAAACACATGCACCACCTCATTCAAGTAGCAACATGTGAATAGTACAACAATAACAACACCTCGTTCTCAAATAAAATAGGATTGACTATATGAATCTCACTGATCATATTAATTAGAGGTGAGGGGAAAACCAATTCCGTGACGTTTTCAACAAAACACACACTATAAATTTCTCATTTAAAAAACAAGAACGAAATAAATAAACACATGTACCACCTCATTCAAGTAGAAATATGCGACTAGTACAACAGCAACATCTCAGTCCCAACCAAGTTCTTGTATGAATCCTCACCGACCATATTAAGTAGATGTGAGGGGAAAATCAATCCCATACTATAAATTTCTCATTCAAAAACCAAGAACGAAAGAAATGAACACGCACCACGTCACGTCATCCAAGAAGAAATATGCGACTAGTACAACAACAATAACATCTCAGTCCCAAACAAGTCGGGATCAACTATATGTATCCCACTGGTTATATTAATTAGAGGTAAGGGGAAAACCAATTCCATGACGTTTTCAACAAAAAACACATCCACCACCTCATTCAAGTAGCAATATGCAACTAGTACAACAATATCTCTGTCCCAACCAAGTTGAGGTCAATTGTATGAATCTTCACCGACCACATTAATTAGAGGTGAGGGGAAAACCTATCCCGTGGCGTTTTGTTGGAAACACAACAAAAAACATACTACAAATAACTCCAACTCCAATTGGCAAAGCAACAAGCAACTCCTCTATTTCATCAGAAGGCTTCGGATAAAAACAATTCACCACATTCTGATCAAACATAGCTATAGCAGCAAAAACCAACATGGACATAAAACCATGCAAGAAATCAATAAATTTCAACTTATATTTCCTTGCAATTTGATTTGGAATTCTTATTGATCCATCAATTATCCACAAACCTCGTATCGTCGCGAATCCATAGCTAATTTTCCCTTTCTTGTCTTTAAAACTATCAGTAAAACTCAATATAAAACATGATAGTCCACATAGTGTAACAAGTGATATAGTTAAAAATTTACAAATTTTGTCACAATTGCCTTGATTTGTAAATATTGGTGACAAAAGTTGAAAAGCAAGAACAGAACCAGTAGGTAGAAGATTGGCTAAGTGTGATGTGCTTTGAAATGTTTGACTAATTGCTTTTTGTATAATGTTTTTTTCAACTTCTGGTAATTCTAAGTTTTCTTCTAAGAGGGGAGATTTCTTTTCTTGTTGTACCACTTTAATCTCCATTTCAAGTTTGTGTTGGGTTTTTTGTTGTGTGTCAAGAAGCATTTATAAGCACAGAGACAGAGTCAGGATTTAAAGCGTATGATTTGGAAAGGTTGGAATTGAAATTACTGAATTCTACTGAATGTATTTTCTACACTCTAGCTTCACCCCTATTTATAAGTGAAGGAAAGAATTGATTTCAGATCACTCAATTTTTAATAGCTTAGTTTTGTAACAGAAAAATAACATAACAATGTTTATACATCACAACAACAACAACAATAAAACGTTGTAAAAAGTTATTTGTTTGATACTATGGATGATGATATCCTCCATATTTGGTGCTTATAGTTATAAAAAAAAGTATGTAAAAGTTTACCACTTTAATGTATGGATGATGAAATTAGTTTGGATATATGATAATACCCATACCACTTTAGCAGTTGTATTAACAAATTTTTTTTTAACTTTTATGAAATTTGCATCTTTTTTAATTAACAATTCTTAGGTAGATAGTTATGAACGGATTAAAACTAGTAGTAACAGAGCCGCATGTATAATTGACACCATTTCATCATAAATTATATTGTATAGCTAGATAAAAACGTTTTTTTTTTATGTATATATATTGACTCCCTAGGCTTCTTCGTGGTTTATTATTTTATATTTTGATATCCCTCAGTGAAAATTTGATTCCATCACTAATAATTAAATTCGCTTTGAACGTTAGCAAAGCTAATCATCTTAATTCCCTTCATCTGATGAGGTTTGGACCAAAAGAAACTTTATTGGGCTGCCCTTTACTTGAAGGCCCATAGATGTGTGGCCTCTCACAAAGAGAATGAACAAAAAGGTGATTTATGGGGCAAAGGCACGGATACTGGATTTTGACGTTGTTATTTAACTTGTACTCACTCTTTAAAATGTTTTCATACACTATTGAAAAATATACAATATTGTTTCCACGTGAAAAAAATTAGGAAACTTTATCGTATTTCAGTGAAAATCGGTTTTCCATTATACATGTCCGACTGAACTGGTTTGTTGAAAAATGGTGGAAAAAATCATATTTTTATAACACAAATTTCTTATTAATTCGTAGTGGGAAAAGCCTAAATTCTAATAGTGACATAACACCAGGAAGCAGACAAAAAGAGATCTTATTAGTTATTTCTTTTGAAAGAAGAATAATGTAGTGTATATTCATCAAAAAGCAATGAATAATTAAATTTTAACAGTTTAGAATATATATTATTATTTATTTATTTTCGTTCGATGTTCGATATAAACATTGATTTGTATCGCGTAAAATTTAAATGAAGTGTATATTATAATCGAGCAAGTTTGTATATTAAATAAACTAATTTTCATATATGAAACTTTGGGTTAGATGAGGTTGGTTGAATGGAAGCTGGGGTTGGTGTAACTAAATTCTTATAACTAAGACTCAAGAGCCAAAAAGAAACCAAAAAATTGGCCCCAAAAAGCTATAATAGGTTAGGAAACAAGGAGTTGTCACAATAAATAAATAAAGCGGAAAATGATGTTCTGGCTAACATTTAGGATTGCGGTAGAGTGGATAATATCCCTTTAATTTTAATTAGAGTTTTTGAATTTGAGGCTTAGGTATTAAAAAAATAGCAGAAAAAAGACAAGTAGATACCTTTCGGCCTATGTAATTGAAATATAGTCATTGTAATTACCATGCATGAAATTTCATCTGGAGATTTGAAACTCCATGACATTGGTTATTTCTTAAAGACAAGGCCAAAACATGACAATTGAACGCTATTTCTACAAATATAGGAAATTTCTTCTTTAATAGGTGTTATATTACGCTGTGCAAGTTCAAATTAATTAGGGTCTTAATATGAGTATCGAATACTGGATGAAATATAAAAAGAATCCAAGACCATAGTTTAACATTTTGCTATCATGATTATTGATGCTTGCTTTTTCTTTTTGAAAAATAACAGATGCAAATTCAATTTGAAAAGGAAAAAGAAAAAAGAAAAAGAGAAAGGTAACATCAAAACCATGACTTTTTTTTTTGGCTAATTAATAAGAGGCAAGAGTGACCTTTTCTTATAATGATATAGGATTTTATCAAACTTTTGTACCCTTTGAAAAAATTGAACACATTGAAACTTAAAGTTGGCCGGAAAATTATTTTTCCAAAAGAGTTTTACTGTAAAAAATAATAATATTAATTATATGAGAATTTTACACAAATTTTATAGTGTTAAGAGCTAATTATATCTAGTTCCTATTCTTTTTCAAATTACAAAAATTCCTTAAATTTGGTGCAATCCCGATACATCCCAAAAAGTCTCAATACATAGCGTCCCGATTTTAGATACATCGCTCAACGGCCAGATGCATCGCGTCAC
Organism: Solanum verrucosum; assembly: GCF_900185275.1. Classification (NCBI taxonomy): domain Eukaryota; kingdom Viridiplantae; phylum Streptophyta; class Magnoliopsida; order Solanales; family Solanaceae; genus Solanum; species Solanum verrucosum. The sequence goes on along the minus strand of NW_026020554.1, from coordinate 764,736 downwards.
AATTTCGAATACATCACTCAACACCCGATACATCACTCAATGTCTCGATACATCGTGTAAAGTGATGTTATGTGATGTATAATAAAAGAGAGTAGGGATTGTAATTTTTCAAATAGTAGGAAATTTTAAAGAATATGATAAAACTAAGAAAATATTAATACTTAACCTTTTTAGGCATAGAATAAGAATAAAACTAAGAAAATATAATGTTCATAATGATCTTATGAAACAATTATAAAAACAAATAATATCCTAATTTTTATGTTCATTAGAAACTTTGAATTTGAATCCTAAAATAGAAAAATTATTGGTATAACGCTTCCTCTTTCAATAGTATCTAACTAACGCAAACTTAAATTATTAAGCAAAAAATTTCGACTATTGAAAATATAAAAAAATGTCTATATTACAAGAATAGATTTGTTTTCACAATTAGAAATTTTGCCAAACCCCCTATACTTTTGTCAAATGACAGTTATCAGCCAACCCTCAACTAAAAGTATGCCAAATTAATGCTTTAGATTTTTCAACTTTCTTCCCCAATTATGATATATTCTAAAGAGTATCATCTTACTATAGTTAAAAATAATTTTATTTTAAAATTATCTTTTTATCTTTAATAAAATAATTTACAGCCACACAAATAATATCTAATAATTGTTTTAGATTATGAACTTAAAAAATCTTTCTTTATTTTTTAAATATCGTGTTAAGTCAAACGATGTCACCTAAAATGGATAGGAGGGAGTACCAAATCAACTTTTCTTTTTTCAAAGAGTACACACCAAAAGTCCAATAAAATACTCCATTTTTTTTCTCTTTCTACTTCCATTTTATTATATATATATAACATTAAAATATATATATATATATACTCTCACTTCATTCTCTATAAACTAGCCAAATTTTTTTCTTCTAAATACTCTCAACTTAAATCACAACAACACCAAATATATAGAGATTTTTTATAAAAAAAAATCTTATAGATGAGTGGTGGAGAGATCATAATTATTTATAATGTTATTTTGGCTATACTTGCAATTATCATCATATGTCTTGTTATTCTACTCTTCATTTGTTACAAGAAAAAACCAATCAAGGCTGAAGAAACTCTTCCAACAAAGCAAGTTGCATGTTCTTATTCATTAATGGACATTCATGGAGCTACGGATGGATTCAATTATCGAAGAATCATCGGTCAAGGACGTATAGGAAGTGTATATGTAGGTATATTACCAAATGGAGATCAACTAGTAGCTATAAAAAGGATCCATCCTAGGCTTGTATTGAGTAATGCTGGCTTTGGTTTCACATCGATTATGAAATGGCTTTCTTTAGCTTATCACCCTAACATTGTGCCAATTTTAGGGTTTTCTGAGGCTCCTGGGGAAAGAATCGTGATAACAGAATTTGGAGGTATGTTGAGTCTTGATTTCTACTTACATCAAAATCGCGATCATGATGGTGGTGCTGGTAGTGGTGGGACGTCCTTATTAGATTGGAATTGTAGGTTGAGAGTTGCTGCTGGTACAGCTAGAGGAATAGAATATTTACACGAAGTTATGGCACCACATATAGTGCATGGTTGCATTAAACCCTCGAATATATTAATAGATGTCAATTTTTGTGCTAGGGTTTGTGACTATGGTTTGTATTTTTTCTTGACATGTTATGATAAAAGGGAATTAGGGTTAATGGGATATGTTGATGATGAATATTGGATTGGTAATGAAAAAAGGGGTTGTTCTAAAGAAAGTGATGTGTATGGATTAGGTGTTGTTTTATTGGAGTTGTTGAGTGGAAGGAAATGTGATCAAGAAAGTTTACTTGTGAAATGGGCATTGCCATTGATTAAAGAAATGAAATTTGGTGAATTTTTGGACAATAGACTTATGTTGCCTAGTGATATTAGGCCACTTGTTAGATTATCTAAAGTTGCATTAGCTTGTGTTGGAAATTCAAGAAAAAGTAGGCCATCAATTGTACAAGTTGCTAATATTTTGAATAGCTTAGAAGTTGGATTATTATAAGTTTTAAGTCAACAAAACATTATTGTCATGCTTAGGTGGCATTTATGTTTGAAAAATGTTAAGAGTTTATATATATAAAATATTGAATCTTTGATTATTATTATTTTGTTGTTCATTTGAGTTAAGAATTTGTAAATATTTTTTATGGACTTTGACTTTGCATCTTGTATTGCTAGCAGTGCATATTATGGAATGTTGATGAGGGAAAAAATAATCAAATTATGGAGATATTTGTTACAGTATAAATTTGTTAATATATAGGACAAAGTGTGTAATTGATTTATTGTTGTTATTTTTCTTGTGGACCAAGGAATGCTAATTTTCTTTATGTTTTTATTAGTGTTATGTACTTGTATTGTCGTTCAATTAATTCAAATTTACGTCACGTAGGTTAATTTATTTCAGAGTTGGGATATATAATGGAGAAGTGATCCCGATTGATTCAGATTTGCAATGCATAGACCCATTTAAGGGGAAAAAAGCCTTTTAACGTGATTTTTTTTATTAGGGATCTGACTAATTTGATTTTCCATCTCATAAGACACATTTAACAAATTGAGAAGTGCTCCCAACTAATTTATATTTGCGTCACATAAATAGGCTCATTTAAAGAAGAGGGACTTATAACATATTTTTTTCCTATGGTGTCCCAACTAATTAGGATTCGTATTAGATAAGGCGCATTTATTGGAAAAGCGGAGAAGAACTCTAGATGGATTTAGATTCACGCCACGTGGCTCATTTAAGGGAAATGGACTTCCAACATAATTTCTCAAGTTATATTTTTCATATCTAATATTCAAAAATCTCAAATTAAGAGTGAAGAAATTAGAAATTCTATCGATCCTCTCATAGGACGGAATGCGGTTAACTTATCTTAATTGTTAATGGACCCCCTTTAATTTGTTATGTCTCTTTGATTGTCTCTTTGTATAGTATAATGTACTCTCTTCGTTTATTTTTATTTGTTTATTATTTTAAAAATAGATTTTTAATTTTACTTGTCATTTTTAACATATCAAGAAAAAAAAATTACTTATTAAGAGTATCTTTTTCATGCTTAATCCTTAACATTAATTACTTATTTGTCAAATTATTTTTCAAGACCTAATACTAAACATAATTAATATGGATATTGTAATAAGATTCTCATATTAATCATATTTTTTAAGAAGCGTGCAAAATCAAAACCAAACCAGAAAAATGAATGGAGAATATAGTACTCCCACTTTTCATAGCTTGTCATTTCTTAATCACTTTTATTTTTTTTCAGACGGATCAATAGATACCAAATATTGATAAATAAGACTATACTTATAGTATAAAAAAATAATCGGGAAGCTTGTCGCTTACCTTTGAATAATATTGAAAAGTCCTTAAATAATTGCATGTCCTACAATTTACATAATAGTGAAGAGGAAAAGACGGTCTAAAATTTAAATTATATGAATTCGAAATATTATTGAACTACTTGTCAAATAATGATATCGAAAAATAATTTGGTCTTTTTTTTTCAATTTGGAGTCGATATATAGAAAGAGGATTCAGATTAAACTAAGAAAACATAACTAAGATGGAAATAAATAAAAAAAATCCTATACAGAGAATCGAGTAAGATTTATATAGAGTAAGGGAAATATACATAAGATCTTATAACATAAAGAAATAAATACATAAATAGTTTTGCTCAATATTTGTATATATTTGATAAATTTCTTAACGTAACATTTGAACCGAAGCTACAGAATTTAACTAAAACTTTTAACTCATATCATACATCCACTCTTGTTGAAGGAGGAAACTGAATACTCATTCCGTTTCAATTTATGAGACATATTTTATAACTAACTATACATTAAGTTTAAATTTTTAAAAACGAGATTTTAAAATTTCTGATCTTAAATATAACACAACAGTTATTGACTATAAAAACTTCTCATGAAACAAATCGTGATAAGTAAAAGTGAATGAAGGAAATATTAAATAACTACTTCACTTGTCAAATTTAGCAAATCAAGAGAATACTAATACTACTGATCACACGAGGATTAAGTACTAAACATCAACCTCACTAAACATCAATAACTGCACAAATGGAGAAAGAAAGAGACAATAAGGGAGGTCTGGTAATCTCACTTTCAAAATCTCTCTAAACCATCTTCCTAACACTGCCACACTAGGAAGGCTCAAACAAAATACCTAAGTTAGAGTGCACACCAGAATGAAAAATATTATGTCACACGAAAGCCCCGACGGCAGCAACAGCATATAGCAAGATTGTGTAGCCACCTAATGGGGTTATAAGCCCTATAGAACTTAAAAGGATGTTTTGAGGATGCCAACACCTAAATTTTTAATCCAGAAGTTGTATGCTTTTGACTATAACTGAGATACTTACAACCTTTCTACACAACTCGACATGCTGAAAGCTATGATTTCTGGAGGACGCATTTCTCATACAAAGCTAGGATATCCTTCTTGTTTGCGTTCTTCAGTTGGAGCAGTTCAGCGCCAAAGTTATGCTTTGTAAGCTCCTGCTTTAGTTTCTGCACTGTAAACTTCGTGTAATCTTCACCATTTGTTTGTTGACTATGACCATCATCATCTCCTCTGAATACAGAACCTCCATCTTCTGGGGAGGTATACTTTAAGGGACTGGTTGTACTCTTGGACCTCTTATTTCCTCTGATTGGTCTATCATTTGTATCCATGTCATGGACAGATTCAATTCCAGCTTCGTATTCATCTATCCTGGCACGTTTGCCATGGGAAGCAGTTCTAAGTTTGCTATCCAGTGCAGTTTCATTCAGCCGAACTGCAGTTAACTGTTGTTGAAGAAGATCTAGCTTTCCTTGTGTAGCTTGCAACTGAAGAGAGAGTGCTTCCGCCCTATTGGTTGCTTCAGACCGCGCTGCACGCTCAGTCTCCAACAGACTTTCAAGGACTTGCACAGTACTGGCCCTTTGTTCATTATTTGATTTCAGTAGCATCTCAATTTCCTTTTCCCTTTCTTCTACTCGAGCCTCCAGCATTGCAACTTTTGACCTTGCATCCTTCTCAGCACGATGATACCTCCCTACTTCATCAGCCAAGTCTTCCCTTTCCCTCTCTAACTTTTCAATAGCTCTGTCAGCCTTCTCAATCTGAGCTAATCTTTCCATAGCTAACCGTTGAATTTCATTCTTCTCTTTCAGGGCCGCAGCTGCTTCAGCCCTTGCTTTATCAGCCAGCTCAGTCGCCCTTTTTGCCTCTCTTTCAGCTGATTTATATCTATCCTGAACATCCTCAAATCTATCGAACTCTGACCGGTACTTCTGCTCCAGATGAACTTTCTCCTGTTCCAGAATCTTAGCTTCTCTTTCAAATGATTGTGCAGTAGCATTTATATGCTCTAGCCTTTCACCCAATTCCTTGATTTCAACCTTTAAGGCTGACACTTCTAGACCATAGTTCCTTACCTTTGAATCAGCAGTCTGTAAAAAGTAAAAATCACAAAACAGTCAATAGTATTACTCTCTTTCTTTTTTATAATGGTAAGAATAGAATAGTGAATACTGAATAGTACTACTACAATCAATAGAGTGTCTCAATCCAAAACTAGTTGGGTTCGGCTATATGAATCCTATGTATCCATCTAGCTCCATTAGGGCAGTCATTAGCACTAATACCCATGTAAATCTCTTAAATTACCACATACATAATGAGTGTAAATATTCATAGTTTTACAGCCTGGATACCGAGTTGTATTAGAGACAAGTTGGTATCAATCCCTAAAATTGATAACAAACTATCCTTTCAATTCACAAGGTTACACATAACTGAAGTTTTTTTGAGGACATGTAACTGAAGTTTTTTTGAGGACATGTAACTGAAGTAATTTAACCGCCAAGTGAAAGTCAGCACTGTAAATGCTAAAGCTACTTCAGAGGACCAACACAAAAAACATCACAAGCTCAAGAAAACAAAAAACACTACGAGCATTACAACCTGCAGTTCAAATGGTCCCATATGAAGTTTCTATTGGTCTTATTTTATAGTGCACCGCATTTGAATCCTCTTTCCATAGAGCCTACTTTAAAATAACATAGAGTGTCCCTCCCCCTCTCACCCTGTTTTTTCCCATTACTTTGCTCCATCCAACCCTCACCTTTTTTCAATCCAAGATCAGTGCAAATAAAAGTTAAGTTGGTTTACAAAGAGCAGAAACTCACCCTCAACTCCAAAGTCAGTGTTGCTAAACGCTGTTCTGCCTGCTCAAGCTTATATGCCTTGTCTTTAATTTCTTCTTCCTGCAGTTTCATGAACAAAGAGAACTTCAAATATCATATTGGAAAACTAAACAAGCAGAATCACAAAATGATATTTCTAAAAGGGAAGAGAAGAAAAATGAAACAAAGCAGCACTTATAAATTTAATCAATATGCATAGCAATATAATCACCTTATCAGCCAGAGCGCTTGAAAATTCATCCCTTAAAGCATCTTCTCTCAATTGAGTTTCCTTGTTTGCGCGCTCTTGAACAGATGCTGCCTTCTCAAGAGCATTCTTAACTTCCTTGACGGCAATGTCATATTTACGTTTCCACTCCTCCGCCTCCTCTTGAGCCGATTCAGCTTGCTCTTTGGCAGCAGCCAGCCTTGCTTCAGCGGCAGCAGTTCTAGACTTCAGAACAGATACTTCTGCACTTGATTGGTCTTCATTAGCCTTCTGCTTCAACAGAAGTTGTTCATATTTTCTTTTCCATTCTGAGGACTCATGTTTAGCTGAAGTGAGTGTTTTTGATAAGCTTGAATATCTCTCTTCCAATGAACTATATTTACTCTGCAAATTTGTGATACGACTCGTGTAATCATCTGCAAGCTGTTTCTTGTCGTTGATGGCGTCTTCATAACGCTTCAAATATTCGGATTTATACTTCTCACTAGCTTCCAGTTGTTTGTTAAGTAAGTTCATCTTATCCTCAATGGAGCGGCACTTTAATGCAAGACTAGTTTTCTCCGATCCAAGTTGGTCTGTTTGCTTCTTGATGAGATCAAAAAGTGGACCTTCCAAGCTGGAAAATCAATGTGATGTGATGTGACATATACATTTCCAATTCTAAGTGCCTCAATAAAGAATCAATAATATACAAACCTTTGTTGTAAGAAGACGATCAATTTTCTCCATTTCTCAGGACCCTGACAAGTTGCTTCATACTTGGACACTAGACGATCAAGAACCTGCATATAGCTTATGCATTTAGGACATTGGTAACTCAACAAACCTGAATTCCAGTTTAGCCACCTAAAAATAGGCGATTATCTACAGTGAATAAGGGCTTACCTTAAGCACACTATCTATATTTGCATCAGGAGCATGGCAAGCCAACCTCAGTTCCTTTTCCATGTCCTGTATGGCATTTGAACATTGTAGATAAGCCTCCCTAAAGGCATCCTTTTTAAGCTCCTGTTATCAACATAAAAACCGAATCAGAGATTAGGAAGAGCTATTCAGTAGCATAGAGTAGATACTCACACCCATAAACATCCTGACAAAACTATCTAAGTCGAAAAGTCATTCCATTTGATGGACCACAGACCTTTAGTTGGATACTAGACAGAATGTCAATGGGCTGGTCCATATAATATATAGTCAATATCATGCGGGCAGATGGGGCCCATGTACTGATCTAAGACTGAAAAGAACAGAACCGATACTACACAAGAACAGGCACTCGTCTAGGAAGAAACAAAAAGATCAAACACACAGGCATTAACACACATGTCTAAACTTCGACTCAATTATCACCTGGTTGGCAGAGAAAAGAGTTGTAAATGGAGCGAATTATGATCCTTATTCCACAGGTCACTTATACAAAGAAAGAAGCAACAATAACTTCATAACCAGGCAATTGACTAAAACTCAATATTGAGATTTACTAGAGTATTTCACCATTCCAAATTTAAAGTAACGAGAATACACAGCCTAAGCAACATAACTGTACACTTCCAAAAAATGCAGAACAATTGTACAGATAAATTATTAAGAACCCTGTTAAGTAGGAACTTTTCCTTAGTATCTAGAGAAGTCTTGAATGTATCTTTCACTAATTCATTTATTTCTCTCGTCTTTCTCTCTTTTTTTTCACAAATTCAAAATGAAGATCAAATGTCCTAATGTTGGGTTTTCCAATAAAAATATCTTAACATTACCTATCAAAAAACAAAAAGATCAAATGAAACCTCTAAGGCTTGACTTCTCTGAAAAATAGGTTCTGCCATTCTATGAAAAACAGAATATACCCTCCATGAGTTGCAAGAGAAATCCACTTTTATAGATTAAAACCTCCACATAAAGGAAATCCACTGATTTGCATAAATTCAGCAGTGTCCTGGATTTCGAACTTATACAAGTAGAACTCCAGGACCTTGTCATGGAGTTCAAAAAAAGTAGAAAAGATGGAATAGATGGTCTCAGCTGCTTTTTAAAGTTGAGGGTAGTTTTGTCCAAATATTATTTCCGCATAATAAAGTGCCTAAATTCCAATTAGTTTTGGAGCTATGACTTAATTTTCAAATAGCAGTCATAAAAATGGTTATTTGTGAACTTTCTAGTATACCAAATTTCCTTTTTAGTATTTTAGGGGGTAAGTATGGTGTGGAATCAAAATAAAAATTAGTATTAGCTCATCCTCCACTAGGGGATGTATTATGGCACACTCATGTATGCTTATATCACTCATATGCACTTTATCCTCAATATTTGAAGTAAAGGGTGGAGGAAAAACTTAACCTCAAACGCTTTTTTTATGAAATTTTGGAGACGCTTCTCATATTTCATCCTGATGGATCCAGCACCCACAGCAGTAGAATTAAATTCTGCCATGGCCTTTTGAGCTGCATCTTCATGTGCTTCTCTTAGTGCACCCTGTAATGATTGAAATATTAGACACAACCAGAAAATGTTATGAATGAAACTAAAGTAATACTTACTTCCTCCGGAGGCTTGGAACGATCAAATGAAGACATGTATCTCTCAGCAGCCGAATCGTATGCCCTTTGACACTCAGCTTCCTCAACACTCTGCAGAAATCAAAAAGGAAAACATCCATCAGCATGCATTATAATGCATAAGCTGGATATACGGAATGAACTAACACAGTAACACTTGGACTTGGGAGTTAAACAACAACCATAAGATTCTACCAAATTCATTCACTTGTAGGTTTGCATGTTGTTTCACTTGCGTCGAATTTCTCTTCCCTTCTTTTTTTTTCTTAAATTGAAAAATGAATAGCGGATATCATAGAAATTCTGAAGATGACTAATTTACTTGTGCACGAAGCGAGGTAAATAAAATAACATGGAAGAATTTGCCCAGCACGGACACCATAGTATGATTACATATCAGTGTCATGTGTGTCAGATATCGGACACTTGCATGTCGCTCATCAGACATCAACTGCTGTCCACATTATGTACTTTTTAATTTTTAGACGTAATGCCCTTGAAAATGGACACTGAGCAGAACCAAATGTGTCAGTTGTTCCCTGACTTAATAATTTGAGCCATAATGATGAAACAAAGAGACAGTGAAAATCTCATGTAATAACAAGAAATTACAAAATTAAATTCCAAATTCACAAGACGGCTAAGAACAAACTCAATGTAAATCGAAGAAGAGAAGAAGGACAAGGAATAGCGTCCCAAAGCAAACACTTAACTTGAGATATTTTATTGACGTGTGATGTTAAGTTAGATGAATACTCTTTTTTATATTTAATCTGGAACTATGGATCAACTTTTGGGTGATCTTGACTTAATTTGGTAAAATATCTTCTTCATAGTAATCAACATATTCTGATGGCTTTGTGTCCTCGTTATGAAATAACCGACCTTAACAGGAGAGGGCCTGCAACTATTTTTCTGAAACTTGGTCTCTGCGAATTCTATTTAGGGCTAAGGTTAGGTGTGTTAAAAGATCATGTTCGAATAAATAAATAGTATCTCAATGGCGTTGTGTCCTCGTTATGAAATAACCGACCTTTACAGGAGAGGGCCTGCAACTCTTATTGTAAAACTTGGTTTCTGAGAATTCTACATTTAGGGCTAAGGTTAGGTGTGTTAAAAGATCTACCTGATATTTGTCTTTGTTCCTTTCGTTCAGGGCCACTTTCTTGGTGCTAAAATGTCAATCTAGCTAAGATTGAGAAATAATCATGAAACAGTAATCAGTGGTTTCTTATTTGTCACTCTTCTGGTTCAAAGGTGTTAGTGATGACAAGAATAACATTGCTCTTGGACACGCCATTTGCACAGATATAGAGAAGAACATCAATCAATGATGTGGAATAAAAGAAAGGAAATAACACTATATCTGCCATTAAGATCATTGCTAACCTGCCATGAAGAGGTAATGGTGGGCACTGCACCATTGTTAAGAGCATCCAGGAAGGACTGAGTTATGCGAGCAAAGAGCGGTCCAGTCATAATAGTTGCTCCAACTTGCTTGGGTCTTGTCCTCTCAAAAACAAATCTTGTCAGAGCATCAAGACCTGCTTTAAACTCTGGCCTCATGTTTTCCAACTGCATGTGAAAATTGCTACCACAATTAGAATATTTCAAGGTTTCCAGAACCAGAATCACAATTCAGATATAATCTAAGATAGTAGGGAATGGAACATGTGCGAGAAAATTAGCACTGACTGGAATTTGATCTAGCCGTTGAAGCTCATTTTCATTGCTCAGAGGCCGCACAAGGGGGAAGCATTCTCTGTCAGGGAAAAGAGCACGAATGGAGTCCCTAATCTGCAGTCGAAAGTTCCAAATGGTTAATCAACCATTAGGTGCTAACTCATTAGAAGGAAAAGAAGGATGGTTCCGAAATCACATAAAAACATGAACAAGTTCTTTTTATTTTTAGTAAAACATGTGCAAGTTCAGGAAACCAGTTTCTAAAGCAGGGGTAGTTACAATAGAAATTGAATAATTACAGCATAGTAACATTCATGTAAAGTGAATACCTCATTTTTAGCAGCAACATCTTTCCCACCACCTTGAACTGGCCTCAAAGCAAGTTCAAGGTAGTCCCGTGGAGTTATTCTGCGGTTGTCCTCGACCAAATCCAAATAAAAATCCTTTTGCATAAACGAAAATTGTATTTTAATAGTTTCACAGGCAAGAACAGAAGAAAATCTACAGTGATAATAAATGAATTCGGAATTACCCTAAGCAACCAAACGAAGACTGGGGAGAACTGCCCAAGCTCGGAAGCACTGGCCCTTCCTCCAGAGGCTCTAACACGAATATGTCTAGTCATTTCAGTGACAAGAGAGAGGCGGTCAAGCGCAGCTTCGTCGATACCTCCCATCTAAATTGAAGAATTAAAGAGATTATCAGGACACCCAAAAAATAAATTGACTGTACCAACAAGGAAATTCACTGAATCGTGAGGGAAAAGGGTAAAAATGGCATATAAAAAAAAGCAAACGAGATCCAAGTTTGTGAGCTCCTAACCTGGTTATATACAAACATACTTGAAAGAAGGACCGCCAAGGAGAATATCTGTGTGCTATATGTTCCCTGTCAAACAGCAAAACAAAACAGAATTTTTTTTGAAATAACAACAAAACAGAAATTTATAAAAGGCAAAAGTCAGTTACAGGAAGGAAAGGAAGGACACAGGAAAAAACACGACATGTTCTGGGGTTATAGAACTAGTTCCTTTATTTAGTGAAAAGTTTAGCAATAAAAAATGTATAACAATGTAATATAAAAGCCATATAGCATGTGCTAGGTTAGTATCCTCCTACAGAAAACCAATAATAAATATGTTAAAAGGGTGGAAACTAACTGTTTGATCATAAGCATCAATTCCTTCTGTGTCCAGCAGTAACAGGTTGTATTCTGTTCCATCAAGAGCTGTTCTTCTTAAAGGTGAACTCCACAGCCAAATACCTTTTGTGCATGGCCGATGAGTTGCAGCCACTTGAAAACCGCTACTCCTGCCAAGAAGCTATTGGGCATACAACAGGCTCTCAGTTACATGTTTTCGGTAACGTAAGAAGCAGCACTAAGTTACATATGGTAATTTACATGTGAAAGTATACAACTATAAGTTAATAATAATAAAGATAATTGTGATCTCATTGTAATAGACCTAGTTAATTACATAAGTGAATGGAGTTTCTAAAAGAACAATAGCCACTGTGCTATAGCTTTGACTCATAAGTTGACTGTGATTGATGTATGAAAAGTACAAGAAACACTCTTTACATAGAGGATGACAAGTTTACTGCATAAGGCCAAAAAATAAAGAAGTTACAGAAGCAACACAAAGGAAACAGAACAATGCCGAATGGTCTCCCCTCTAACATATCATTCCTGCAACTTTCCAAAACATAAAACTAGATAAATCAGGAGTTGAGTCACAAAAAGATACAGATTTCTGCTTCTCAAAATGGCAATCAGAGTAGTGATCTGCCATCCGAGGCGGAAACCCCTAAAGCTAGGAAACGATATGCTTCCATATATGGTGAACTCCAGTTGAAAGTTGAAATCCTCCAAAACATAGTTTCTAATTTATCCATCATTTTATTATGATTCATCTCTCTTTTGATCCTCAGAACAAATGAATCTTTCTTTGACATTGAGCAAATTACTATGGTAAGCAGAAAATGAGAGTGAATTAGATGTCCGCACTCCTGGTCATTATCCTTTTCTGATCCTAATGAAATAGTTTAGATGAACTGAAGCAAATATACAATAGTTAAGGTCGTACGCCTTACATCCTTCAACAAACCCATAAATATATTTCCCAACATTCTAATCCCAAATGTGCTTAGTAATTCTTCCAAACACATTTCTGCTCTACCTCTTTCTTTTCTTATTTTTATGATATAGAATGCTATATGCAACCCCCCCCCCCCCCCGCCTACAAGGTTACTTTAAATAGCTTGTATTTTCTATATAAGATTGGCATCCCCATTCTAAGGTTACTTACTACTTAGGTCGTGAGTTCCAATCATAGCAGTCATTATTCCCATCGCGCGTAAGAACATTGATTTTTTTCCCTCAGTTCCTGCTCTCCTTGCCTTAACGAAAGAACTACCTCAAAAATTATAAGTAGGACTCTAAGAGCTCTACCTATCTTTTGGATTAAGGCAAAGTTGATCAATCATTTTAATGATTCTGTATCTCCAGTTCCACAGCAATGTGCTATTCCGATCTTAGTAGCCTTTATTCCCATCTCGCATAAGAACATAGGTTTTTTTCCCTCAGTTTCTGCTCTCCTAGCTTTAACTTTAAGCAGGACTCTAAAAACTCTACCTATTTTTTGGATTATGGCATAGTTGATTGATTGATTTAATGATTCTATATCTCTAGTTCCAGAGCAATATGCCTGACAATTTTAGTCATCAAACAATTATATAGTTGACCACTAGCTACAGCACTGACAGCAAAACCCTAGCAATACTCTCATTCTCATGCATAATCGGACAATTACACTAAACTACAAACCCTAATTAACATAATTAACTAAAAAGAATACAAAAACTTTACTATAAATTTACCTGGTTAAGTATAAAGCTCTTGCCTTGACGAGCACGACCACAAACGGAGACAATACCAACAGGCTCTTTGACGAGTTGAAGTATAGCAAGGGCCTCGGGATCGATCTGGAACTTCCCTTTCTCATCGCAATACACAAAACGAATCGGTCTCGCCGGACCGGCAGCAATGTTGACAGAGGATGGAGGAGAAGTCTGTGGAGGCGACGGTGACGGAGAAGATTGCTGCGGCGACTCTCCGGCGGGACTTCTACCGAATAGCCTCCTCATGGGTGTAGTAGAGAGAGAGAATTTGATTAGAAAAAGAGGGAAATGGAATCGGCGTGGAGGAAATGATTTCTTACTTTATAAGACTGAGGACAGTCAATAGACGTCTTTGGAGTTTGAAGTTGAAAAACAATTTAATTTGGAGAATAAGAGGGGGTTTGGGGGGCGGGGGTGATTGGGTCGATAGGAGGATAAAACGAATTAACGCATTTGTCCGGTTCAAAAAAAAGAGGGAGGCACTATAGATTGTATAGATAAGAGGATGAAACGAACCAACGCAATTATTCAAATCGGAAAAAAGAGGAGGGCACTAATCTATATTTGATAATTTGTCTGCTCAAAAGTTTAAACTGTCATTATTATTTTTGAAATTTTCTCAAACTTTAATGCACAAAAGTCTTATGATAGCATGAGAGGAAGATTTGATTATTAATATAAATAAAAGATAAATGGTCACTAGAGTCGTCAAAATAGGCTTGTTACTTAAGACCAATTCGGTCTGTTACTTAGGTAGTGTTGGGTTAAGATTTATTCGGTCCATTTAAAATTGAGGATTATAAGCTCAGTCCTAGTTGATCAGTTTGCACTTGAAGCTTGAACGAGGACGATCCATAGGTTAGAAGATTATTTCAGGGGCAGTCCATATATTTTTCTTTTAATTTGATCTAAAACCTTAAAAGAATGTTTCTTTCTTTTTGTCAATTTTTAAATTTAATTTCCGAAATGTTTAACACCATAAAATTAGAAAAAAAATTAAAAATCATTTTCAAATGAAGGATCAATCCGTCTTAATTCGTCAAATTTGGTTCATAAAGTTTGAATTAGGCTGGTTGGGCTATCTCATTTTAATATTAGCCTTTTATTGGCCCAAAAGGAAGTTGGGCAAATGTGAGTAAAGGTAGCACAAGATAGGATTGGGCTATAACATAATTGAAAGATAAATGAGGAATTGACACATATATACAATTCTTAGATTAAATTGGCATATTTTAGCTAAATAAATATTTAACAGATAAATCCTAAAAAGAATTGGCATTTAATAGTTATATACACATTTTCTGCATAAAAACAGGGAAGAAAATTCCTATTCACATCTATCTATCTATCTCTTCTTCAAATTATTTTCTTTAAAATATAAAAAAAATCTTGATACCATCTCTCACTTCCAACTTTCCACCATTTCTCCTTAAAACTAGTAAAAAATTTATTTAGAATTATCTCTCTCATTAAAATTAGCAATTGGATTTAATTATGACCATTCTTCTTTCAAATGATATTTTTATGAGTCTCTAGCTACCATGTATAAATTATTTTTCTGAATTGTTTGCTAGAAGTTATGATAAGAAACTCAATCCATATTTGTATTAAATATAGATTATAATATACAAATGTTTAGTGTATACATAATTATAGATTAAATCGTGTAAACAGTTAAATATATTTGATTAAATATACGTTTGCACTTCCCTTTTTTTTTATACTATTTGTGTATCCACTTGCATAATCTAAATTTAGTATTAGGTGTCTAAGATATGTTTATATATATATTTAGTATGTGTTGAACGTTGAAATCTACTGCTAATAAGTATGTATGCAATTGAATACATGCAATTAAGTATACAATTAATCAAATATACATTCACACTATAATGTATACTTTACTAATATTTTGTTTGTATATATTTGTAGTATATATAAGTATAATTTGTAGCTATTGATATGTATAGATATATTACCTTTCGATAAATAAAATCATGTACTTGTATACATAGTTACAACTGCATATACATAATACAAATTACATATACATTTAGTTTGAAGACGTATACATTAGATTGTTATAGAGTTTTATCTCAATGTACACGAATTCATGTTTCAAATTATATAAGAATCAAATGCTTCTTCAATTTAAATATTGAGGTGAGTTTGCATGTGTTTAAATCGATGTTGTTGGTAGAAAATCTTCAAAATTGAAATTATTGTTCATTAGTACCTACAATTACAATTGATGATTTGCAAACTCATAGTCATTTTTCAGTGAACCCATTTCCTCCAAGGGTTTCACATTGTCGTTGCAATTTTTGTCACTTTACATATCTTCTCTTTTGATAATAAAATTACTCTTACCAATTGAAATATAATAAAACAACACAAAAGTTTGTAAATAAAAACCTTGCATTCAACTACAAGATAAAATAAAGTAGAAACTCTCAATTTTTTTGAAAAAAATCGAGACAATCAAATATTTTTTAAAAAAAATTGTGTGATTTGAGTTACTAACTATGAATAGTTACTATTGTAATTGATGTCTGATGGATATAATTAGAGAAGAAGATAGAAATTCTAAAATTTGAAGGAGAAAAAAATGGGAACAAAGAGAAAAACATGAAGAGGTAAAAGATAAACGATTTTTTTAATAATAAAATGTTGTAAAACTTAAGGACAAAAGAACAATATAAAGAGGAAGAGAAGAAGACTATAAGACAAGAGGAACAATATAAACTAGCATTCTTTCTTTCAAGCGTATTCAACATTATTCTCAACACCACTATTTATAGGATTGCATTGAGGAATACCAAAAGGTGTCATAAACATTACATTAAACCTTGAGAATTACTACCAATAAAGGAGGAAATAAACCTAGGAGTTATGGTCATCCAATTAACCATATTATCAACAACATTACTACCAATAAAGGATGAAATTAACCTAGGAGTTATGGTCATCCATTTGACCACATTATCAACAACATTACTACTCATAAAGGAGGGAAATTAACCAAGGAGTTATGGTCATCCATTTAACCACCAAAATGATTTACAACACTCCCCTTGGATGACCATTGATAGATAATATGTCTCGTTAAAACCTTACTAAAAAAAAAAACCCTGTGGAAAAAAAAATCTTAGTGAAGGACAAAAGAGTACACATATCTTGTAATACGCTTTGTTTGCTGCCTCGTTAAAAACCTTGCCAGGAAAACCCATTGGGATAAAACCTAGGTCAAGGGAAAAAGAGTGCAGCGCGTAGTTTACTCCCCCTGTTGCGAACATCATTTAATTTCTTGGAGACGACGCATTCCAATCTTGAATACCAACTTTTCAAATGTTGAGGTTGGTAATGCTTTAGTGAAAAGATCCGCTAAATTATCAACTGAGCGAATTTGTTGAACATTTATTTCACCTTTTTTCTCAAGATCATGAGTGAAAAAGAATTTTGGTGAAATGTGTTTTGTTCTATCTCCTTTAATATATCCTCCCTTCAGTTGAGCTATACATGCAGCATTGTCTTCGTATAATGTAGTTGGAATATCTTTTTCCATAGAAAAACCACACATTTCTTGAATATGTTGAGTCATTGATCTCAACCAAACACATTCCCGACTCGCTTCATGGATGGCTATTATTTCGGCATGATTTGAAGAAGTAGCAGCTAATGTTTGCTTCATTGAACGCCAAGATATAGTTGTGCCTCTATATGTAAATAAATAGCCTGTTTAAGATCGAGCTTTATGTGGATCAGACAATATCCAACATCTGCATAACCAATCATTTCTGACTTGGATTTATTAGAATAAAATAATCCCATATCAATGGTTCCCTGAAGATATCTTAATATATGTTTGACTCCATTCCAATGTCTCTTTGTTGGAGACGAGCTGAATCTTGCCAATAAACTTACTGCAAAACAGATATCTGGTCGAGTATTATTAGCAAGATACATAAGCGCCCCAATGGCACTAAGATATGGAGTTTCATTGCCAAGAAGCTCTTCATCATTTTCTTGAGGTCGAAATGGATCTTTATGTATGTCAAGCGATCTCACAACCATCGGGGTACTCAATGGATGTGATTTATCCATGTAAAATCGCTTTAAAACCTTTTCTGTGTATGTTGATTGATGAACAAATATTCCATTTTTCAAATGCTCAATCTGTAGGCCAAGACAAAATTTTGTCTTACCAAGATCTTTCATTTCAAATTCTTTTGTTAAACACTCAACGGCTTTTGAAAGCTCTTTAGGAGTGCCAATGATATTTAAATCATCAACATGTACAACTATTATAACAAAATCAGATCCAGACCTTTTTATAAAAACACAAGGACAAATAGGGTCATTTATGTACCCTTCCTTTAGCAAAAATTGGCTAAGACGATTGTACCACATTCGCCCTGATTGTTTCAATCCATATAAAGAGTTTTGAAGCCTTATCGAACAATTTTCTTGCGAATTTTTATATGCATCAGGCACATTGTATGCTTCAGGAACTTTCATGAAAATATCGTGGTCCAATGAGCCATATAAATAGGCTGTGACAACATCCATTAGACGCATTTCAAGTTTTTCATGAACTGCCAGATTTATTAGATACCTGAAGGTAATTGCATCCACCACTGGAGAATATGTCTCCACATAATCAATGTCAGACCTTTGCGAAAAACTTTGTGCCACAAGTCGTGCTTTATATCTGATGACTTCACCATTTTCATTTCGTTTTCGCACAAAAACCCATTTGTACCCCACTGGCTTGACACATTCAGGTGTTTGGACTATTGGTCCAAAAACTTCACGTTTTTCAAGTGAAGTCAATTCCGCTTGAATTGCTTCCTTCCATTTTCGCCAATCATTTCTCTGTCTACATTCATTGACAGATTTTGGTTCAAAATTCTCACCATGTTGCATTATTTCAACAGCAACATTATAAGCAAAAATATTGTCCACCACAATACTATTTCGATTCCACATTTTTCTCATCAAGACATAACTTATTGAGATTTCTTCATTCTCATTATTTTCAGTTATTTGGACCTTCTTTGTGGTCTTATCATTTGTTATGTCTCGGGGCTCTTCTTGAGCAATTTCCTCTATGGTATGATCTTCATGATCATTTGTTCCTTTTCTTTTTCGAGGATTTTTATCTTTTGAACCAATTGGCCTACCACGCTTTAAACGTGATTTAGACTCATTTGCTTTAACAATTTGTCCTATCGGGACATCAACTCGAACTGGAGCATTTGCAGCTGGAATATAAGATTTAGTAACCCTTGGAAGGTTAGTAAATGCATCCGGCAATTGATTTGCAACATTGTGCAAATAAATCATCTTTTTAACCTCTTGCTCACATTGATTTGTTCGAGGATCCAAATGAGATAGAGATAATGAATTCCAATCTATCTCTTTTTCCAACTGCTTATGTTCTCCCCCTAATGTTGGGTATACTGATTCATCAAAATGACAATCAGTAAACCTTGCCGTAAATATATATCCTGTCATAGGTTCCAAATATTTGATAATAGAAGGAGATTCATACCCAACATACACTCCCAACCTTCTTTGGGAACCCATCTTTGTGCGTAGCGGTGGGGCAATTGGAACGTATACCGCGCACCCAAAAATTCTAAGATGGGAAATATTTGGCTCATGACCAAAAACCAATTGTAATGGAGAGAATTCATGATAACTAGTTGGTCTTATGCACACCAATGCTGCTGCATGCAAAATAGCATGTCCCCATATTGAAACAGACAACTTTGTCCTCATTAACAATGGTCTAGCTATCAATTGGAGACGCTTAATCAAAGATTCCGCTAGACCATTTTGAGTGTGAACATGAGCAACTGGATGTTCAATTGTTATTCCAGTGGACAAACAATAATCATTAAAGGCCTGCAATGTAAACTCACCAGCATTATCAAGACGAATTGTCTTTATTACATAATCTGGAAATTGTGCTCTTAATCTTATTATTTGAGCCAACAACCTCGCAAAAGCCATATTGCGAGTTGATAATAAGCACACATGTGACCATCTTGTAGATGCGTCTATCAAGACCATATAATATTTAAATGGCCCACTTGGAGGGTGAATTGGCCCACATATATCACCATGTATACGTTCCAAAAATGTAGGTGTTTCAATCCCAACCTTAGTTGCTGATGGTTTAATAACCAATTTTCCTTGAGAACAAGCAGCACAAGAGAATTTCTTTGAATGAAGAATTTTCTGATTCTTCAAAGTATGCCCATGTGAATTCTCAGTAATTTTGCGCATCATATTATAACCGGGATGGCCCAACCGGTCATGCCAAATGATAAAATCATTAGAATTAGAAAGCCCTTTGTTTACTATGGCATATGATTCAACCATACTAATACTTGTATGGTACAATCCAGAAGAAAATGCGGGTAATTTTTCATGCACATATTTTTGCCCCAATTTTATTGTAGTAATATAAAGGTATTCAACCTTTCCTTCATTGGCAGTCTCAACATGATAGCCATTTTGGCGAATAGCCTTGAAACTTAATAAGTTTCTTTGAGACTTACTACAGTACAATGCATTTTCAATAGTTAATATCGTTCCCCCAGGTAGTAGTAAGGCCGCTCTTCCAGAGCCCTCAATTAATTTTGCACTACCAGATATTGTATTAACATAAGCCTTTTTCACAATCAAAGTAGAGAAATATTTCTTTTCTCTTAAAATAGTGTGAGTTGTAGCACTATCATGAAGACACATATCTCCATTACTCATCTTGAACCAATTGAAGATTGGGGAATTTTATTTATCAGAAGCTTAACTTGGAAAAATCGAAATGATATTAGAGTTTCGTGCTGATAACGTGTTGTAAAACTTAAGGACAAAAGAACAATATAAAGAGGAAGAGAAGAAGACTATAAGACAAGAGGAACAATATAAACTAGCATTCTTTCTTTCAAGTGTATTCAACATTATTCTCAACACCACTATTTATAGGATTACATTGAGGAATACCAAAAGGTGTCATAAACATTACATTAAACCTTGAGAATTACTACCAATAAAGGAGGAAATAAACCTAGGAGTTATGGTCATCCAATTAACCATATTATCAACAACATTACTACCAATAAAGGATGAAATTAACCTAGGAGTTATGGTCATCCATTTGACCACATTATCAACAACATTACTACTCATAAAGGAGGGAAACTAACCAAGGAGTTATGGTCATCCATTTAACCACCAAAATGATTCACAACATAAAATAATATTTCCCTATTTTTGTGCTACTGTTTTAGGTCTCATGACAAAAATAGTTGACAAGTACTATGTTCCTAATTTCTTGTCTACTTTTCTTTTTATAATTATCCCTAATTACTTGTCTATTTTGACAAATAAAAAAAGGACAATTTTATTTATTTATTATACCCTCAATTAAATGACTAATTACTTTGAAATATACATAACTTTTCATTTACTTCATAATTAATAAGGGTAAAATGGTAAACTCACTATGTCATTAATTGATTTCTTAATAGGTGTGTCAATTCAAAAGTGGACAAGTAAGAAAAAGGAACAACGAGAGAGGGAAAATAATAAATATTAGAAGAAAAATTATTTTTCAAGAAAAAAATATGGCTATTTAAAGCTATTAAAAAAATAAATATTAAAAAATCTTTTTTTTTTGCCAAAAAAATAAAAAATAAATTATTTGTTGCTAATTAAATCTATAGATTGTCATGTTGTGCCAATTTTTCAAGATAAATATGGTTAGAATTTATGAATTAATGCTTTCAAAATTTACATGTAGATGAATGTTTATGTTAAAGGAATTTTGCTATGTGAATATTTTTGAATCTACTCTAATATATACTTTTGTGTAATGTGCTTATTCACGTCCTTCGCAATATTCTATTTATATATTTATTTTTTCTTTTAAAAACTCCAACAAACAAAATAAATATTTTATTTATCTTTTACCATCATATTATTTACATCAAATGATATGTAAATAATATTATGATCTTATTATTCAAAATCTTTATACAAACTTGATTTTCTAATATTATTAGTTTATTTATACTTATTTGTCCATTCAATGAATATTCGTATTATATAGTTTTATGTTATTTTATATTTTATTGTTTTAGTAAATATAATGTTTAGATAAATTATATCGTTTTCTATCGTTATATGATGTCACACGTCAATAATAAGAAGGACAAACTTATAAGAAAAATAAGGTACACGAAGGTAGGATAAAGAATAAAATATGCTTGTTAGATTTTAAGTAAATACAAAAGAGAAAACTTAATAATGTGATGACACGATCACATCAAATTAATTGTTACGTAAAATTATGAGACTTTTCATTGTTACATAACGCTGAATTTAATGATGCGATGCAATAATACTTAAGTAATACTAAAAACAATCATCATTTTTATATGAAACAACACAATATAATACAATAATCCTCTTACTGAGGAGTTAAAGTTGATTTGATACTTCAATACAGGGTTAATGACACATTTAAGAGTTTTGGGCTAAATTCATCCATTAACTATTACTAAGACTTAGGTTACATCCTTATACTATAATAGTTAACAAGAAACATCCTTTTAGTATTTAAAATATAACAAAATTCATTCTTCTGTCTATTCCAGTTAAAAAATTAACGTTTCTTTTCCTAAAAGTTATTTCTCTCTCCCATCTCCCTATTTTGCCCCTCTTAAATTTGTCTCATCGTCTTCCATATTTAGCAAAACCAAGAAGTAAACTCAATTTTTTCTGAACTTCACAAAATAATCAAGATCAAAAACAATTTTTTCTCTTTAAAAAGAGTTGAAAATAGGGCAAAGGGCTATACACAAACAAGGTAAAGGAAAAAAAATCATTATTTTTTTTTAGTTTTTCTTATTCGAAAAATATTTGCAATTTTCTATTTCTCAAACTAAGCCATCTTCATTCTTAAAAACACTAGATATTGCGTGTTGTAGCATAACAACTAACCGGAACAATGTTGATTCGAAGAGATACATCTCAAGCAATTGGCGAAGAACTATCCATGATTAAACAAAATCAACGAAACTGGAAGTTGCAAAGTGAACATAATGAGCAATTGATATAGCAGTGGAAGTAGTTGTTTTATGTTATGTTAAACTCACTTGAACTTCTTGTATTAAATTCATTATGTATGTTCTTCTTCACATCTTCAGCACTTCAAACTACCAAATAACCACTAAACAAGCAAAAAAAAAAAAAATAGTTTGAAAAAAAAAAAATAAACCTGCAAAATTGCAGAAAAACAACAAAAATATTGGGTAAACCAGTAGCAAAACAACAAAATATTGCCCAAAAAAAATAATCAAAACAGTAGAAAACTGAAAAGAAAAAAAAAACTCATGGATTTAGTAAAACAGAAAGTTAATGTAACAACAAAGACACCATAAAATAAGCTAAAAACAGCAAAGTCTAGTGTCATTAAATCATCATAAAGCTAAAACATTTTTCATTAGTTCCATGCACAAGAATATAACAAATGAACAACAAAAACTAGTGCCATATCATTAGTTTGATACATCAAATATCCCAAAAAAAGATCCAAAGCTAAAAATGTATTTTCTTCAATGTTGCAACTTCATAGAGAAAATGGAAAGCTCTGACATTGTTGGCTGGCTTGAGATGTACCTCTTCTAACCTGAAATAAGAAATTAAAATTGCAAATATTTTTCGAATAAAAAAATTAGAAATTTCAAAGATTTTTTATTCCTTTACCTTGTTTGTGTATAGCCCTCTGCCCTGTTTTCAACTCTTGTTGAAGAGAGAGATTTGTTTTTGATCTTGATTATTTTGTGAAGTTCAGAAAAAATTGAATTTCCTTCTTGATTCTGTTGAATATGGAAGACGATGGGACAGATTTGAGAGGGGCAAAATAGGGAGATGGGAGAGAGAAATAACTTTTAGGAAAAGAAACGTTAGTTTTTTAACTGGAATAGACAGAAGAATGAATTTTGTTATATTTTAAATACTAAAAGGTAGGGGTGTACATTACCGGGTTGGTTCTGGTTTTTTAAAAATCAAACCAAACCATTTGTATCGGGTTAAAATATATATAAACCAAACCAAACCAATAATAGTCGGGTTTTTTCAATCTCGGGTTTTTTCGGGTTATTCAATTTTCTCGGGTTATTCGAGTTTTCTCGATTTTTTTTTATAAAGACTAAAGAACTAGTGTTCTTTCAGTGATTTAAAAAAAACGTTGAACACTAACATGATTTTTCATCCTAGAAAAGCATTCAGTAGTTTCTTTTGGCATTGCAAGCCCATGAGTTCAATAGGCAATTCTCCATTCTATTTGGAACACAAATTCTCAAAAAATTACTACTATTACTATTTTGGACAAATCATAAAATAATATCAATAATCAAGAGTGATTCATTATACATTAGATTTATTCATGAAAGTAACATAGTGACTTAAACAATTTTTGCATAGTCAAAATATTGTCATCAAAAGTTAATACGAGTTATTTACATTCAAGTCTTTAAATTCTACACCATCATTAATTACAACCTAGGACCTTGTACCTAGAGGAACAAAACATTTTTGAAGTGAGATCTTCTTTACATATTTTCCAAAAACCATAGCCTGCATCTGCAAAGTAGACAATACAAATCAATTAAGTTGATTAGCAACATATTAACTAGGTTGATATTTAGTCCTTAGTTCTTATTGCTATTTAGAGCAAACAGTAATTAGGTAATTAACAATCACAAAAGAATAAACTAATACCTTTGTTCCATGTAGTGAAATTAAAGTACATCAACTGGCTAATCAATCCTCAAAGGTGAGTCGGGGTATTCTGAAACAACTGAAACAAATTGAATACTAAATAAAATTCAAAAGCAGAGAATCATTTTTAATAACAATTAGAATATATAAAGTTACCTTCTTCAATTTCGTCAATTTTTTGGACTTCCTCTAATATATCTTCAAGCTTGCATTCTTTAGAAGGCGATCGTAGCCATTGTTGAGTGCAAATAAGCGCTTCTACCGTTTTTGGAGATAAAGAACTTCGATAACTATCAAGAATTCGACCACCTGTACTAAAAGCTGACTCAGATGCAACAGTAGAAATAGGAATAGAAAGGATATCCCTAGCAATTTTCGCAACAATTGGGTATCTACTGGACGAAACTTTCCACCAACTCAAAATATTAAAATCATTGATCTTCACTACATCATCTTTCAAGTATATTTCCAGATCAGATTTTTTTACAACAAATCCCTCTTTATTCATGTGTTTCTCCCACTGAGATTGCAACAAATCACTAGATTCACCCATCACACAATTATCATTTTCAATATTTTCGTTAGGATCTTCAGAGCAAGAGCAATTGTAGTGATTATATAAGAGATTCAAAACATCTCTCACATCTTGAGACTTTAATCTTCCCATCAAAGAGCCATATGCAATAGAAAGAATATACTCTACATATTGCATCTTGTATCTAGGATCCAACACAACAGCAACCATCAGTAACATATTCATACTCTCAAACTTACCCCAATATTTATCCATCTTGGATTTCATTCTTGTTGCCATATCAACCAAAATGAGATCATCATGTTTAGTATACTTGATAATATCATTTCGGAGATTAAAAAAATCATGAAAGAAAGAGTGAGAAGTAGAATATAAGCTGCCCGAAAATTTTAAAGTTGCCTGATAGAAAATATTAAGAAACTTTACAAAAGCTTTCACATTCTTCCAATCATCTGTTGATGGATTTTTTGTTGTTGTACTTATTTCTCGACATTGCTTTTGATAATTCTGGTCATCCACATACATTCTTGTAAAAGCTTTTTCAAATTTCAAAGCTTTATCCAACATTGTGTATGTCGAGTTCCATCTAGTCTCAACATCCAGACTTACAAGACCACGGGTGTCAATCTTAACTTTCTCAACAACGGACTTAAAAGTAGCAAATCTTGAAGAAAAAGACCTGACATATTTTATAGCACTTCTTATATGAGAAATAGGCTCAATTTGTTCATCCAGCCCCTCTTTTACAATCAAGTTTAAAATATGAGCATTACATCTAACATGTAAAAACTGATTTTCAAACATTACACCTTTCCAATCTTCAATACGCCCCTTTAAACTCTTAATGGCAGCATCATTTGCGGTTGCATTATCCAAGGTCACTGTAAACAAGTTCTCAATGCCCCAACCTAATAAGCAATCCTCAATCCCCTTGGCAATAGTCTCACCTTTGTGATCTGATGTTTGAAAAAAATTAAGAATTCTCTTTTGTAGATTCCATTGATCATCAATCCAATGTGCAGTGACAACCATATAAGTATAATTTTGGATTGATGTCCATGTGTCACTGGTAAGACAAACACGTTGGTTTTTTATAAGCTCCTTAAGCTTTTCTTTCTCTTCTTGATAAATCCTTAGACAATGTCGAGCAACAGTTACACGAGAAGTACTTCAAAATTTGGAAAGGCTTTAGCCATTAATTTTTTGAATCCTTCTCCCTCAACAGCCCTAAACGGTTGTTCATCAATAATTATAAATTCGGTAATTGCTCTCTTAATTTCATCCATATTAAAAACCCCTTTTTCAGTGGAACCACCTTCTGGCCAACCTCTTTTGATAGGTTTTAATGTTGTTTGCCACTTATCGGACTTAAATGGAGACTTAAGACATTTCACAGTTAAATGATTCCATAACGTAGTTGTCCTATTGACACTGTCAGCAGCAAATGTTTTAGTACAATAATTACATTTTGCCCTACATTTACCTCCTTTAGCAATAAACTTGGAGAAATGATCCCAAATTTGAGATGTTTCTCTACCTGTAGTTCCAGAGTTAGGAGTGACCGGAGGAGCTGCTCTTTTTTGCTTCTTAGGAGGTATGTGTCGATGTGGAGTTACTTTGCCTTGTTGTTGAGATATTGTCGACATAGTTGAACGAATATTATTAATCACCTCTACATCCGTTACAGAAGGTGTAGTATCCATCCAAAAAGAAAGTTTCTGCACATACATAACAATAGTTATTAGTATTCTGATACAAGATTGTGTTTCAACAAGACTTCCATTCAAGTATTGTGCACAAGACTTAGAAGTATATTTCACTTTGAAACCAAAACAGATACAAATATAGTACAAAATATTTGGTTAGAAAAGTATGATGTATATTACTGGCTACTGCTATCAAATCTAATAGTCTCTTAAATTTTTATCTCTATCACTTGTTTTTCCTTATCTCTGCGGACCATCACAATGTTTACAGTACAAAAACCTACATACAAATGGAACCAAAAGCAATGAGTCGAACACTTGCCCCTTTTTCATTGCATTGAAACAACATAAGTAAAGAGAGAAATAAGTGAAACTTATATACAAAAAATTTATCATCATCTTTATCATCTTGTTGCTAAGCTTAACACACCATAGATATGGACACCAAGATGTATAATTTTTAGGTTTATATCTATGATTCAACTACCCAAAAATGTGATGTTGTTGACAATGGCAATACAAGAAAAATATCTAAAAACGAGTTAGTAGCAATTACTTACCTAGATTAAAATGAGTTGATGACGATTTGAACAAAAATCCAAAAGACGAGCTCAATATATGTCCTAATAGCTAATGAGTAAAACCTAACAGTGACTAAGTCTTTGAAGGTGAAGAGCTATTTTTGAGCTGCTGACCTAAATGACCTTTGTTAAATGAGAAAGAGAATATTAAAGGGCTAGTTGAATTGTATAATTTATTTGGGCTTTTGTTTATTCCTAAAAATAACAAGTGGGCTCAAGTCAACAATGTAGCCCAAAGTCCACTAATATTAAACAAAAAATTGTGAGAAAGATTAAGAAAAATATATAAATTATATATTAATAAACATTTTTATGTATAAAATAAAATTTTAAAATTACATATATAATGTCGGGTTGGTTTGGTCTCGGGTTGGTTTTTTTTAGTTAAAACCAAACCAACCCAAATATAGTCGGGTTTTTTTTTCCAATACCAAACCAAGTCAAACCAATCCACTAGTCGGGTTTTTTTTTCGGTTTGACTCGGTTCGCGGTTTGGTTCGGTTTGCGGTTCGGTTTTGTACACCCCTACTAAAAGGATGTTTCTTGTTAACTATTATAGTACAAGGATGTAACCTAAGTCTTAGTCATAGTTAAGAGATGAATTTAGCCCAAACCCCTTAATTATTGATAAATTCTAATTTTGATCGTTGTGATGCTTGGTTAAATATAATTAACTTTTAATTAATTAAAATGTGTACTTCTACATTATGTTAAACTTGTGTTCTTACTTCATATTTGATAGAAATATAATTCTACAAATCATCAAATATAACATATTTTTTTATGAGAATAAATCCGAAACACACATCTTTACAATAACTTGGAGAATGAAAAGTTTTATCATCTCTTTAATTAATAAATTTATATAACTACATCTATAAAATCTATAAATTTGGTAAAGAAAATTATAGTTGACTTGAGAATATAACTAACTGTTCCTTCACAATATGCTCATGTTAAAGAAATTCTAAAGTCCTTTTCTTTGTCAAAAGTTGAACGAATCAATTTTAATAGGGAAAATACATAATTAACCCATCAAACTTGTACCATTTTTTGAAGTAGACATCTAAAGTTTGCGGGGGTCCTATTACCCCATCCAACCATTTTCAACAATTTTAAATACACTACTTTTACAATATTCGTAATCTCATGACCAGTGCGTAAAATAATATTTTTTTATTTTTCTTACTTCTTTAATAGTGGGTCGGGTAAAACCCTGACCCACTCACATTTTAACCCTTAAATCTTTTTAAAAAATTCATCGTTCATCTTTCCCAATTCCTTTTCCCAGTTCTTTCGATTTACTTCACTTCAAAAGAAATTTTTTTTTTGAATTTCTTTGTAGATATATATTTATGTAAGTTTTGTTTGTTATTGTTCAGTGTTTTTGGTGTTTGATTTCAAATATTTTTCTTCAAAAATTAGTTTAATCCTTTTTAGCTTTGTGGGTATTCCGAAATCAAGACCAACTTTGAGTTCTATAAGTGAATTTCACATTTTTTTGACTTTGTTCAAGTAGATTCTTTGATACTTTTGATCTGGGGAAGCTATATGAACAGAAATGGGTTCAAATTTCTTTGCTGAAAGGTAAATTAGGTGCTAAATTGATCAAGTATTATGTCGTTGTAAAGTAGATTTTTTTCTAATAAAAGGCCTTAAGATGAATTGCTAGAACTTGATGATAGAGTATACAATAAAAAAATTCGCTTCACGTAGTAAAGAACCAACTTTTGTTGTTGAGAAAAGCTCTCAACAACCATTAATGGTGGTTTGGGGAAGAAGAAACGTGGGCCTCTTTTCACTTTGGTTTAACCATGCCATGTGTCAGTTTTCCATTGGATTGGGGCCGCAATTTTACTCTTTCACGCACTTTTCTAGTGTGAAATTACAATTGCTGTAAAAATGGGTCAAAATGGCGTATTTATTGTCGATTTAAATGGTTTCATGGGGTGATAGGACCTCCGCAAACTTAAGGTGTCTTCTTCAAAAAAGGGTCTAAGTTTGATGGGGTAATTATGTATTTTCTCATTTTAATATAATGATATTAAATATGGATTTCACTATCCTTTTAAATTAATTTCATGGATCTTTATTAGTGTATCAAGATCCATTCATTTAGGAAACTTTAAAAAAGTAATATAATGTTATGTGATTTTTGATCTTGTAGGCCATTTATAATTATTATTTTTTAGTTTTATGTATTATTTTTAGAAGAGATCTTCATTTTATGAGATAAATTTTTATTTTTACACAAAGTATTTAAAAAAATAACATTTTGTAAATGTCAAGAAACTTTAATTCCATCATTCCTTTAAAGATCTGGCTCACCTCGAATAGGTGATTTCAACGGTTCATCCGATGATATTTTAATTGAGTTCTCTAGAGATCACTTATAGTAGGTGAGTCAAACCCGTCTTCTTTTAAATGATAAGGGTGTCAATGATTTTTTAAGAACTGACTTAATCGATCACATATACTGAATCAGTTATTAGGTTTCTTCTAAAAAAAATATATAGGATCCTAAATAATTTATAACCATATCGAATAATTAAATCATAAATTTGCATATTTTACCCTATAAATAGATTAATCTTTAATTTTATCGTTTAGCAATCAAAGTTATATCAATGGACATGAGTTGTTGGAAAATTGAAGTCACATCCAAATATAACGTATAAAATATTATGATACATAAATATAAACTTATACTTCAAATATAACAAAAGAAAATTATTTATTACAAGGAATAAAAATTAAAAATCACCACAAAATAGCGGTGGAAGTGCATATGACCCCAACTAAATGGGTTGGTTGGTATAATATTTGTCAATTAGCGAATATTCTCAACTCACGAGTAATAATACGTAATCACACTTTGAATGGTCAATAGAATTAATTAAAGAATAACCCTGTCACTAATTAAAGGACTTAAGATTAATTTATTTTTTTAATTAAGGGTTAATGACACATTTGGCCCCTCAATTATATGTTTTCTAATTTTGATGGTTATGAATTATGATATCGGCCGGTTAAGCACGTTAAATCTTCAATTAATTGAATGATGCACTTTTGATTCCTTTGTTAGTTAATATTCATAGATTTACCATAATTATTTACAATTCCACTACTTAAACATTAATGTATTATGAAAAGCTTGTGTTGTTAGTTGTCACTCTATATTTCGCTATAATATAGAATATATAACAAGGACCAGAAATATAATCACATTAAATATATATTATCTCTAAAACTTTAGTAAATAGCTTTAAAAAAAGTTATTTTTAACTTATATATACGATATTATTTTCTATATACATAATATAATTTTTCGATAAATGATGTTCTAATGACTATCTTTGAATCGATCAATATAGCTACGCCATTGGTCATTATAGCCAACTAAAAAAATCTAGTCAAATGATCTAAGTTTACTTAATTAGGACCACTAATCATGTATATTAATTTATATTACCTAAACAGTAAACACGCTTGCTTAATTAGTCAAAATTTAAGACCATAAAGATTATGTCTCAACTCTTTATTCAATATAAAGACAATATCTTAATAATTCAATAGTTAATTTGGATATCTTAAAATAATGCTCTGATAATAGAGCAATCTTTTTCTTCTTCTTTTATGGTGATTATAACAATATAATTTTGCCTATTTTGATGGTATGACTTCTCACTAATTATATTTTCATTTAAATTTATTTCAGATCACTGAAACAAATAATATTAATGTAAAAAAATTATTATAATTTATCTGTCTAGATAAAAAAAAATTAATTAATTACTACTCCAATTGACAGATACTTCCTCCGTCCTATTTTATATGTCACTCTTTTACTTTGCACTTGTATTAAGAAATGATGTAACTTTACTCTTTTACCCTTATTTAATGTTTTCTTAAGTCAACTTTATAATAAATGATGAATACATTTTTACGATTAATTAACTACTCTATCAAAGGTATGATAATTTATGCATAAATTTTATAAAACTACAAGTATTATGGTTCAGCTATTTATAGAAAGGAATGTCATATAAAATGAAACATATGAAGTAAAAGATAACGAAATTAGCATGTGAAGCTCAAGATATAATTATATTTTATTAACTATAAAATAGGTAATGCCAAAGTCAGCAAATCATAGAAACAATCAAATTTAACAAAATTAAATAATGAAACTCTTAAGGTTTTTTACTTTCCTAATTAAAGCTTTATCGATGTGAATTCAATTCTCACTGTTAACAAATTAACTAGATTCAAGATTTATTGATTGGCACGAAAATCGAGAATGAATGAATGACTGATATTCTTTTTTTTGAATGATTATTTTTACCTAACAAAAGAGAATAATAATTGACTAGGTAAGTAAAAATTATTTAAAGCCATAAAGCCCCAACATCTTTTAGTATTGGCACTAATTCACCAGAAATATGTGTGGATATCACTCTTTCTAGTCCTCCGAACAAATTTCCACCAACGAAAACCGCCGGAAACGCCGTCGTTGTTCCACCACCACCCGTACCACCGCCACCCACGATTATCGACAACTCCTTCTTCACATCATCTTCATCTTCATTGTTCACTTCGAAAATCGTAGGGTTAACACCTAACCCTAGAAGCAAATTCTTCACAACATGGCACATGCAACACCCACGTAACGCTACAACGATTATCGCATTTTCCGAGATGGATTTCGCTACACTCGTAGTAATGAAGGAATTTTTGTATCGTGATCTCATGTCACGAACATAGTTCATCTCGTTTTTCTCACCTGTAGAGTCGAATTATATGTGAAAAAACGCTTAAATTTCAAAAGAAATGAATTTAGCTAGAAGAATTTAAAAGTTGAACCCGTCAAATGACTTGAATATGATTCAAAGAAGGTGGAAGGATCGAAAAAAGTGAAAAAATAGACGTACATCATCTATAACATCTATTCATCCCTCAATTCCAATCAATCAATTCATTGAGTAATTGTTGAGTAAACTATTAAACTAACAAGAGCATAAAATATTGAAAACAGATTCAAATAAGTTCGATAAATTTAATTAAACCTATCAAATTTAAATTCTAAATCAAATCTCTGTGATAATTACCTGAACGTGACTCAAAATTGGTGGAACCACCACTAGTGGTGGCGGATGAACTACCACTGATCGTCGTGGTGGTAGCGGTGGTGGAGGGAAACCAATTTCTATATGGTAAAGTTTGTTGCATGGTGGTGATTGAGGGGGGGGAGGGGGGGGGGGTTGAGAGGGTTAGAAAGGGAAGAAAAAATGGAGAAGGAAGTGATGTATATATAGTTGATGATGGAAATGGTGTAGAGTACCCTAACGTCAACGGCTATGACGTGAGAACAAACGTCAAGTTTACTATTTGGTACGTTTCCAATACAATTAATTTATTGGGCATATTTCATGCCAAGGGGAGACCTTTTTATATGTTTTCTTAGTAAGCCGTATCGATATTTATAGAAAAAAAATGAAAATTTAGTCATATGTATATTAGTTATATATGTATTATTTATTGAGAGAACTATTGAAAATACTTTTGAATTTGATGTAAATTATTAGTTTCATCTTCGAATTATTGACAGTATTAAAAAACACTCATCTTTACTTGACTAACTAAACTAAGAGACTCTCGATATGTCACATGATGACATTTCAAGTGGTCTCAAATTCTTTTAGAAGCATGTAGTTCTTAATAAAAAGACGAGAGAAGTGTTGAAAATACTCCTAAATATGACAAGAATTTAGGGGTGTATTTCACTTATGTTAAAAGATGGGAGGAGGGTATTTAAGTTAATTAGTTAGTCAAGTAAAAATGTGTTTTTAAGACTGTCAATAGATTGGAGATGAGACTAATAATTCACACCGAGTTTAAGGGTATTCTCAATGTTTCTATCTTGTTTCGCCTTCTATCCTGCATAAAATAATGCATAGAGGCGCTCTTAAGGTTGTATTTAAGTTAATTAGTTAGTCAAGTAAATAGGTGTTTCTAAGGTTGTCAATTAGAGATGAAACTAATAATTTGCACTGAGTTTAAGGATATTTTCAGTGTTTCTATCTTACTTGTTTCACCTTCTATCATGCATATAATAATGCTTAGATTCCTCATAAATGTATTAGACATAAGGATTTCTAAATTGTCAACCAAACGTCATTTAATTTTATACATGAATAACTTATTTTCTATCTATCAACCAAACATCAGTATATAAGTTATATGGAAATTATACACGAATAACTCGTTTCTATCTAGTAGGGGCAGTTTGGTAGCTGGTTGAAGTTATGCAAGTATTAGTAATGTATGAATTAGTTATGAGTGAATCATTGTATCAGCTTATGCAAGTATTAGTCATACTTGTATTACTTATTCTACCATTTATCCTACATAAAAGAAATACATAGATTCCCTCAAAACTTATATATATATATATATTAGATTATGGATATGCGGGTTTCAAAATTGTCAACCAAACATCATATTAATTTTTAATAGACATAGCTTATTTCTTATTTGCTAATCAAACGTCGTATAAAGACACATGTCATTCATTTAGGATAGGGATGACAATGGGGCAAGGCGGGGTGGATTGAGCTTAACCCGCAAAATTTTTAATCCGTCCCGCCACATAACTACTTTTTTCATTTTCAACTCGATCCACATAAATCCGCCCTGCATAAGTTTTTTAATATTTTCTTTTTCCAATTAAGTTTGATACTAAAAATAAAATTCATAAAATAAATTCATTTTTTCATTAAGTTGTACTAATTTAATAGGATAGTGACTTAAATTATTATTTTTAGAGATCAACTGGAAAACATGTACAAAATTGTATTATTTTTTATTGAACCATATTCATTTACTATCTTAAATGCTTTTAGTAGTTTTAAAGAAATTATATGTTCTATCACTCTTATAACATGTAAAAAGTTAAATTAAGCTTAAACTCACACAAAGTCACATATATCTGCAAATCACTCCACCCCGCCCCACATTAGTTTAAAAAAACTCACTTTAACCCGCCCCGCATAATCTTAAACCCAATCCGCCCCGCATAGCTTTAAACCCATCACGTCTCGCGTCCACCCCGGTTCATTGTCATTCCCAAGCGGAGGAAATCACTATTGGAGAGAAGCCAAGTCACGTCAATTTAGGTTCATCATATAACGACCAATCATAAATTATATCACTTACCTAACTTGTTAAATAATTATTACTCTTTCTGTTTCAATTTACGTGACACATTTTATTTTTTTAGAGTTAAATCGTTTAAGTTTTACCAAGAATTTGCGCTTTTTTTAAAAAATGAAATATATATATATATATATATAAACTACCTAAAAAGTACTATAAATCACAATAATTGATTCTAATTTTTTAAAAAGATATATGATTTATAATAAAAAATAAACTTATTTGAATATCAAAATTCAAAATATATTACATAAATTGAGACAGAGAGTAGTTTGTACAAACTTGATAATTAAGTTTCAATATTTATTACACATAAACTTTACCACTAAAATTGGAGTTAATAACTTTGATGGTCACTCAACTATTAATTACTTTCACAGAAAGTCACCCAACTTTCATTTTCAACTCAAAAGTCACTCAACTATGACTTCTTTGCACAGAAAGTCGCTCAACCTATTTAATTGTTTTTTCATTAAAATTTACTGAAATGGAATTTTAAGAACCAAATATATATCCATTTAACCCGATCTACTAAAAATATAATATTGAACTTTTTATTTTACCACTAATTCCCTAAATCATTCTCCCTTTATCTCCCCCCATTCTTTCCCTCTACGTTCTTTTTCTCTTTTCTTTTTTTTTTTAATTTCTCAATTTAGTGGCTATTGAATACATGAATTTTGCAATGGGGCACATTTAATAGTGGGGAATTTGCTAGTTGGCATTTACTGACACACCAACTGGATATAAAAATGGCTATTCAAACTCCTTTCTTGCAAGCCCCACCATATTCCATTCTTTTTAAAATCCCTTAGATTTTTTTTCACATCCCCTGTTTTTCTCATACTCAATTTACTATTGCAACTGCCACTGCCAGTTTTTTCATAGAACAGAAAAGCACAGAAAGAGAGGTTGATATATATTATTAATATGTGAAGAAAGAAGTTGAAATTGAGAAATTATAAAAGAAAAGAAAAGAAGAACGTAGAGGGAAAGAATGGGGGGAGACGAGGGAGAGTGATTCACGGGAATAATGGTAAAATAAAAAGTTCAATATTATATTTTAGCGAGTCGGATTAAATGGGGCAGGTCATTAAATGGTTTAAATTTTTTTATTTTATTTTTATTTTTTTTACCCTCCCTAGGAGGTCCCACCCCTTTTGCTCCCTTGGTGACTTGAACTCGCAACCTTCGGGTTGAAAGTGAGGGGTTCTTACCATCCGAGCAACTCTCTCTCGTCCATTAAATGGTTTAAATGGATATATATTTGATTCTTAAAATTTTGGTTAAAAATTAAAATTCTATGTCACTAAATTTTAATGAAAAAAAATTAAATAGATTGAGTGACTTTCTATGCAAAAAAATCATAGTTGAATGACTATTGAGTTGAAAATGAAAGTTCAGTGACTTTCCGTGAAAATAATTGATAGTTGAGTGACCATCAAAGTTATTAACTCCTAAAAATTGTACCAATCGATTTCTTTATTATTAACGTGAAGTTTCAGGTTCGGTCTTCAAAAAATATTTTTTTTTTGAATTTTTTTTTCTTATCGAATATCGAATGAGAAATAAAAGGAAAGTGTACCCAATTTTAGAACTATTTGCTACTGTTATTGCATTAAATTTATAATTTTTTTAGTGACTTCAAGAAAAGAGATATGGCTAAAGCTCAGAAAATATTTGTCTGAATTTCAGAAAGTTCAGTCATTTTTCTTCGAAGTTAAACAATTATTGTATGGACTTTTACTCGTACGATTAATACTATGTGTATTAATAGTATTGGACTATGGATATGCGAGTTTCTAAATTATCTACCAAATATCATATTAATTTGTATACATAAATAACTTATTTCTTATATGCTTATCAAACGTCAGATAAAGATATACGTAATTCATTTAGGATAGGTCTGGGTGGAGTGGAGGAGATCACTACTGGAAATAAGCCAAGTCAGATCAATTTATTATATCACGACCAATCATATATTATATCACTTTACCTAACTTGTTAAATAATTATTAGTACATTAAAATTCATAGGTACAGTGACATTATTGTTTGTACGAACTTGATAATTAAGTTTCACTATTTATTACACATAAACTTAACCACTAAAAATTGTACCATCAATTTCTTTGTTATCATTTATCACCGTGAAGCTTTAGGTTTGATTTTCAAACAGTAATCTTTTTTATTAAAAGAATTTTTCTTTTTAATGATTGCATTAAGTTTATAATTATACATGTTTAGTGAGTTGATGCATTTAATTTTTCGCACGCTAACGACTTCAAGAAAAAAACTTGACATGACTGAAGCATAGACATTTATTTATGGACATAATTACTCGTATAGAACTTCAGACACGATATATTTAAATTATTACAAAGTAAGTAGATGAATTACAAAAGGAAAAATCATTTTGGCCAGAAAATTTGACCAGAATGATATTTTACCTTTTTAACTTTTAATATCTTTTAATTAAAAAATGGAAAAAAAGATCAATTTATTTTATAATAAAAAATTATTATAATTTTTTTAAAATTTCTGGTCATTTAGCATTATCTTAAAAAAAAATTAAAATGAGTACAAATTAATAGCGGTGTTAACATAAGATATTCTATAATTTTATTTAGGGAAAAAGGACAAATATATCCCCGAACTATCGTAAATGGTATGCAGATACTCTCCGTCATACTTTTGGGACATTGGTGCCCCTCCGTTCAAAAACTAGAGCATATATACCATTTATACTAACGGACATACAAGTGTCATAATCTTATTCATTGATCGACATTTATTAAATATTGGATCGACGGATAAGATTGCACCACGTATCCATATTTAGTCTTCCGTTAGAGTGAAGGGTATATATGCTCTAGTTTTTGGATGGCAGGGGTACCAGTGTCCCAAAAGTATGACGGAGGGTAACTGCATATCATTTAAGATAGTTCGGAGGTTTATTTATCTTTTTTCCCTTTTATTTATGATTTACTGTTACTTTTTTCTACTCGATATTAGATAAATTTTACAGAAATTATATATAATATTTTTTTTTTCTGGATCCTCGACATTGAGGGTCCTATTAACATCCTATATATGTTAATACGTTCTGTTGAATAATAAGAACTGTATATAGAAAAATCGAATCAACTCTTTCTACTCATAATGGTACCACGTGACATTGTTTAATTAAATAAATTGATTTGATTTTTAAAAAAAAATTACATCGATAGTATTTGATGTGGATTTGATTTTGTTTGAAAAAAAT
Organism: Solanum verrucosum; assembly: GCF_900185275.1. Taxonomy (NCBI): domain Eukaryota; kingdom Viridiplantae; phylum Streptophyta; class Magnoliopsida; order Solanales; family Solanaceae; genus Solanum; species Solanum verrucosum. The sequence goes on along the minus strand of NW_026020554.1, from coordinate 727,033 downwards.
TGAAGAAATAATTGAATTTAACTGACAAATTATATGCATATATTTTATTATAATACATACGTAATATATTATTTTTACAAACAATTTTAAAGAGCTTATATACGTTTTTCATCAAATTTTATTTTTAATCTATTTATGAAAGCAAATATGTCCAAGACAAAAATATTTATTTTAGGGAAAATTATGCGGTTAAGCAAACTTATACTACTTAATTAGTCATTATAGCTATAATTTGCTATAATTACCACTTGCGACTAACATTAACCATTAATTACGTGGGTTGACTTCGAATTTGTATAATTCGTCACATTTGTATAATTGGCAACTAACATCTTCATTTGATTTGTATTTGTATATGATGATTTGTATTTTCATATGACGATGATTTCGTTTGGTTTCTCAGTTTTATCATCATATACATTCAATCTTCTTTTGTATAACTTTTTAAAGTTTGTATAATTGTAGTTTTCAGATTTTGTATAATATAATTTATATAATGTAATTTGTATAATATAATTTGTATAACTGTTTATAGTTTATATGTTTATGTTTGTATTAATTTGTTATTTCGAGTTTTGTCATATTTGTATGATTTCAGACTTTGTATTTCTCAATTATACAAAAACACACGAATTATACAAACGTACCAGTGAATTATACAAACGAAATGCGAATTATACAAATTATTGCACTCACTCGCTCGCCTCTCTCCTCTCTCTCCCAATCTCGCCCGCTAGATATATAAATACATATGTATATCAATTACATATATACAATTATTTTGATAGATATACATATACAATTCGTCTCTCTCCAATCTCTACCCTCTCTCGCTTGTCTCTCTCCTCCCTCTCCCAATCTCGCTCATCACTCTCTTCCTTATAACATGTAGCTACGAATCGTAATTAGCAAACTATAGCTATGAAGTGTAATTAAACTATTTTTGAGTGGCCATATGCGAAAGTTCCCGCTTATTTTATTGGTTTATATGTATATGAGTATCTATGACAATTTTTGGTAGGACTAGAAATGTCATTGTCACTCATTCTTCTAGGCCAAAATGGTGAATTATAAAGTTTCATTCATAGTAAATTTAGTAATTGAAAGCTTGATAATGTTTTCTAACTATTTTTCATTTTGACTGGATTGTTGTCACTTTTTTCCCCATTTTCAGTGAATCATTGCTTTTATTTTGGGAAAAATTACAGAAATCCCACATTTTAATTTACTTATTACCATTATCCCTTATAAGTTTTACAAATTTTCAAAATCCCCCATTTTCGCGCATCAAATTAATATATCAGCGTTTATATTATTGTATCTCGCACATCAGATTAATTTATCAATGCTTATATTATTGTATCTCGCGCATCAAATTAATGTATCAGAGCTATATAAGTGTTGATACATGCGCGAGATACAATAATATAAGCGCTGATACATTAATATGATGCGCAAGATATAATAATATAAGCGCTGATACAATAATCTGATGCGCGAGATACAATAATATAAGCGCTGATACACTAATCTGATGCGCGAAAATGAGGGATTTCTGTAATTATAAACTTTTAAGGGATAAATTGTAATTTTGCCTTTAAAGTATGTGATTTCTATAATTTGTCCTTTATTCTGTGTGTGATTAATAATCGAATAACCGAAATCGATAAAAACCAAACTGGTAAATGTATATTATAATTGGTTTGGTTTGATGTTGAGAATTCAAAAATCGATTAAATTGATTTGATTTTGATTTTGACCAATAATCGACCTATAAATACCCCTACTTAAGACAAATAAATTACTAATTTCTTTTGATGACAAATAAATTATAAGAAACCTTCTTTTATCATCATGAAAAGTATACCACTAAAATATACAATAAGAATAATTTGAAGCTGTTTTGATAATGGGTGGGATAAGACCCTTAAAGAAAAAAATATTTCTATCGTAATTTTTTTTTAATTCTAAAAATAGATAAATATCAAATTCATCACTTCACCGCAACTTTTAATTTGATGATTACATTAATAAAAAGGAAAAATTGTATATAATACCAAACTATTAATTCAAATTAAATGTCATAAATATACTTTGATTTAATTGTACCCTATAGCAAACTATTGTTATTTTCGCCACTCTCCCTGGTGGAATCTCGCTCGCCACTCTCATTTGGTGGCAGTCTCGCTCGCCCTCTCTCGCTTTTATGCAAACACAAATGTATAAAATGTGTTTGTGTTTGTATAAAACGAGAGGAAATTGTATATATACATATATTTTCGTTCCCCTCTCCCAGATCTTGCTCGCCACCCTCGCCTCTCTCGCTTATACAAACTGAAAACAAAATGTATAAATTGCGCTTATGTTTGTATAAAGCGAGAGAAAATTATAAATACATATGCAAATACATATATATTCGTCCTATACACTTATAATTATACAATAGAAATATTTTTCTGCCCAGTTTTCTTTTCCTTTCTCTCTATCTCGTTTTATACATACACAAATTATACAATTGATCTTTTGTATACAACTGCTTCTGTTTGTATAAAGCGAGAGAAAATTGTATATACACATGCAAATACATATATATTCGTCCTATACACTTATAATTATACAATACAAATATTTCTCTGCCCAGTTTTCTTTTGCCTTTCTCTCTTTCTCGTTTTTATACATGTACAGATTATACAATTGATCTTTTGTATACAACTGCTTTCTTTTGTATATGTATAGCAAATTATACAACTGTATTCTTTGTATATGTATAGCGAATTATACAACTGTTTTTTTGTATATGTATAGCGAATTATACATATATATATTTGCTATGGAGCGTAATTATGTAAATTTTGTTATAGCATACAAATATGAATTTTGTGTTTGATGTGAAAGTTGCTCAGAATAAAAATAAGGACACATCAAGTGAACTTAATAAGAAAGTTGAACCAAAGCGTATGAAGCTTCCATTAAGGAACAAATAAATTGACAAGATCCAAAAATGACAACTTAGTAAACTTGTTGGAAAAAAAAGGAAATTTCTTCTTTATTTTCGTGTGTTTAGTATATAGTAAGAAATATTAATCTAAGGGTGTATTTGATAGGAAAAATAATTCATGCAAATGTTTTTATTGGAAAATAAGTAAAAAATTTATTTATTTGTAATGTTTGATAGATAAGAAAAAAAAAATTATTTCAAAAATATTTATATATTATCTATCAAAACACGGTGAAAATGAGATATAAGTGATGTGTATAGATATTATATACTTCGATCATTAAATGATCAGAGAGTGCATTTACATGAACTTTTCTTTTAAAAGTATTTTTTTTTTAAAAAAAAAAGGAAAAATAACAAGCAACAGCTAATATAGAAAATAATTAAAGTAGTGTACAAATTTTGGACCACTTGGCTTGGAAAAATTAAAATTGGGAATCTTTTGCTTGTAAAGGTGGACATAATCGTAGGCTTTCCACATTTAATCCTCATTAAAGTCTCAATTCAGACAATATGGTCCACTTAGGGTGTGTTTGGTACGGAGGAAAATATTTTCCAATTTTTCCATATTTGATTGGCTTAAAATGTTTGAAAAATGTTTTTCAAATCAACTCATTTTCCTCAAATTATTTTGGAATAAGAATTTTCTACTTGATTAGTTTGCTTGACATAATAAGTTATAGTAGAAGATTCTATGGAAAATAGTGTGCAACTTCTCTCATATTTGAATTGATTTTTAATTTGTTTTACTAAAAATTTTGTTAAATCATTTTCCCCTTTTAATTTTGTGTTAAAAAAATCTAGTCTACTTAATTATCCCACGATTTAACTTCGTTTGCATGAGCTTGTTTACATTACCGATTTAGGATTACGATAAGATGAACAAAAAGATCAAAGCAATTAGTTTCACTTAACAATATCTATAACCTAACACAGTGGAGTAGTGTTTTTCATCTATTGTTTATTGTGTTTAAGTAATCACACTATTTGTTGATATTATTGTTCCTTTTCCGAATGTTCTACCTTGCTTTTCTATTAGTTATCATGTTTTTTACACTATCATTTTTCCTTTTCATTACTACTTTGATTTGCTACACTCGAGCTAAAGATCCTTCGAAAACAGTCTATCTACCTCCACAAGGAGGTACAGGTAAGGTCTGTAACCCTCACTTGTGTGCTTTCACCGGATATGTTAATGTTGTATACTGACTCAGTAAAGAGCTACATAATCTTGATAACTCTATGACTTAGCTACGCCTCAATCCTAAATAAGTCGACCAACAAAATAGTTAAAAGAGTAGGAATTTTAATGAAGGAATATTATTATCAAATACCTATCTTGGTTAACTTTTAAATCAATGAATCTGATTACTATTAGTTACCAAAAGTTTACAACTTCCAGATGTCTACCTAATGAAAATGTACAAATTTCTGGCAGTTACATATAGAGAAAAACCATAACATCAATACAGTTATGTATGGAATTCTCAGCTAGGCAGACTATACATGTTAGTAATAGATACTGTTATTTAAATTTAACGTTAAACCCCTTCGAATTGGCTCGTCTTAGTGAGCCTCTAACGCTTTGTTCGTCCTTGTCCATTGACACAGGGGAATCAGGATTAGATGAAGCAGCATTCCAAGAATCAAGATTAGAAGATGGACATTTCAGAATCCCTTTCAAATGCTTTTTTAGTAGACAAACGCCTTCTTTGTTCGAATCATCATTTGGAGTAACCTCTTTAGCTTTGACAGATATATGATTTGTGTCATCATCTGTACTAGCTTCTTTAGATTTGTCATAAGTAACTTTGGCTCGGACAAAGGCATCATCGTAATCCATTTCACCACCTCTAACACGAGGAGAAACATCTTCTAAGTTAACCTTACTACATTTTACTTGGACATGATGATCGCCATTGGCACGTTCTATACCAGCCCATACACTTGCAAAATCATCACAGAAGGTATCCTCCTCTGTAACTTTGGCATGAATTAAGTCGTAACTAACAGCAGCTTCTTCATGTTCGGGTGCAGCATGAACTATATTGGTGATAAAAAAATCTTCATCATTTGTTGTCCGAACAAGATTATACGTATCCATTGTTTGAACAGATTGTAACTTGTCTCCCTTTTTGGTTTTAGGCAATTTGAACCATCCTTCTAAAGGGAGAGACAGATTCTTTAGAAATGAGGACTTCTTTGGAGCTTCTGCCAATTTTTTCTTGTCCTTTGTGGTGAAGAATGTTATGGCAATCACGGTGGATATGAAAAGCTGACAGATTGCACATTTGATCTGCTCATGTCTCTCGAAAGACGAAGCCTGTGTAAGGCCAATCATTTTCTTGATCCCAAGAACTTTGCGCGCCAAATCTCCTAGCTCATATCTCTTGTACTTTGAGTCATTGAAAAACTTGGCAGCCAGGTAGCCTATATCAACTTTATCTTTCGACAAGCCTAGTTCTTCAAATGGGAACATATCTTTCTTTTCTGGGATAGCAAAACCAACGAAACGAATCCTCTTGTCTGTAAGAAATTTGAGGAATGGATCAGGTAACTGTTCCCCAGAATGAAATCTGAGGATCAGACAACCTACTCCAAAACACAAAAGAACCAAGATTATCTTGGGATCACGAGGGTGGCGCATGACATCAATGCCAACAATAGGTGGTTGTGCCCAAGTCTTACCTTCTGGGAAAAGAATATCAGCTGTGAATAAAGATTCAAACTCTTTTGCCTTAAAGGTTATACCTTCTAATTTAACCTCAAATCTATTGGTTTTCAAGTACACAATTCCTGCCATATTTTTTATCCGATGAATGATGACTCTAAAATACTGCTGACATGAGCTGATGGGAACAAGAATAGAAATAATCAAGATGTATCTCACAAAAGAAGCAGGAAAAATGAAAATTCTTTAACCATAATGATGTTTTGCGCAAATATTGCAACACAATGAGTGATGAAAACTAGCAAGATGGAAAAACAAATTGTGAGTCAATGGTATCCAAAACCACAAATAAAAAAGGGAGGAAAATAATGGAAACTAGTGGTTCTTGAGAAACAAACCTGTAAAAGTGGATGGTTCTAGGCTAAAGTTGTTACATTTGAGAGGTTTATGTTAGTCAATTTAGGAGATTTCACATCCACACAAATTAGGAATTTCACCATGGAAGTTATCTCAAAATTTGAGGATTTTCAAATGTATCTGTTCCACTAAAAAAGGAGACTAGTACTAAACCAGACTTTAAAGACCTTTTTCTAAGTATTCACATCCAGAAGTGTAAAGATTGGCCATTTACCATAATTTTCATTGTTTAATTAACATCTTACACCACCACAACTTACCCAGTGTAATCCCACAAGTGAGGTTGAGGGAGGCTAAAGTACACACAAATCTACCTTAACTTGGGAGGTAAAGCGGTTGTTTTTTGATAGACATTCGGCTCAAGGATAAGCATATCAAAGCAAATAATATAGAAAGTATGACAAAGCAAAGAAAGGAAAAACAAACTACAATAAAATAGTGTGGTAAACGGAGTACAAGAGATAGTAGACAGTAACACAAATCAAAGGACTAGAAACTACATGTGAAATACTATTTTAACCAAATTGAATCCAATTTGAGAAGCTGAGATTGACTAATTCATAACCTCTCAACAGAGCAAAGGGAAGTTTAAAGATCAATTGCAATCACGGACATTGTTCAAGCAAGAAAAAAATACTAGCAAAACTTTCTAAATGCATAATAGAATAGACACAGGCTTCAAGGAATTGTCTTAAGGATTCAACATGGTGTAAAAAAATGGTCATTTTCCATTACTTGTATCGTTTGATTAACGTCTTTAGACTTCACATTCATGTTTAATACTGGAATTAACTTCGAAGCAGATGGACATAAATAGGATGAAACAGATTTCACTAACCTTCAATAACAAAAAAGAGCATTTAACTCCATTGAAGCAGAATATTACTGGAAACACACCCATGCTACCTATGAGTCTTCCTTGATTTAATATTCAGCATATTCAGATTACTAACATCCAGCAATTCCCATAACATCTTTCATTTCTCATAACAAAACACAATCTGCTTGGAACAGAAGATAATTAGTGCTTGCAAAACAATGAACAAACTGCAAGACCATCTATAGCTATGCCGAACAATATATATATAGTAAGAATAATGTATGCAAGAGAAAGAGATAGTCAACTGAACATAATACGCAATATTTCATTGGAATAGACTTCATACATTTTCAGAATTGAGAAAATTCCGAATCAAAACATCAAAGGTTCAAAACACAGAAAAACACCCCCACTATATACTCAAAACACTACAACATTTTAAGCTCTTTCACCCCTAATTCTCCTTGCAAGCTGAATATCTTTTGGCATAATGGTAACCCTCTTAGCATGAATTGCACAAAGGTTAGTATCCTCAAATAATCCTACGAGATACGCCTCAGCTGCCTCCTGTAGCGCGGCAACAGCAGAGCTCTGGAAACGGAGATCAGTCTTAAAGTCCTGAGCAATCTCACGAACCAAACGCTGGAACGGAAGCTTCCTGATCAGAAGCTCAGTTGATTTCTGATACTTACGAATTTCTCTCAGCGCCACGGTACCTGGCCTGAATCTGTGTGGCTTCTTCACTCCTCCGGTCGCCGGAGCAGATTTCCTAGCAGCTTTTGTTGCCAATTGCTTCCTTGGAGCTTTGCCTCCAGTCGATTTACGAGCAGTTTGCTTTGTACGAGCCATTTCTTATTCTCGATTTCCAATTGCTTTAGGGTTTGTAGATTTGGGATTTTGATATGAAATTTTGTTTGAAAATGGGAGACTATTTATAGAGGAAAATTTTGAAAGTTTGGGCGGGGAGGGAGGATTAATCGTGGGCGTTGATTTTGTTGACACGGATCGATGACGTGGAAGAATGAGAAGGTGATCCTGAGCGTTGGTTTTGAAAGAGTTCATTGTGGAATCAACGGTTCTGATTGAGTTGAAAGAGATGTGAGTTGCGGATCGATGACGTGGAAAGTATTGTGCTTCTTTGTTTTTTTATTTGTGAATTTTGTATAGTTGAAATGATTAGAACCGTCGATAGTGCTTTGATCGAACGGTTTAGATTGATCTAAGAAGGGATTCATGGATCGATGACGTGGTAGGATCATTTTGGACATTGCTAACTACCACAATCAATTTTTCGTGGTCACCAATCACATTAACCAAACAGTTATCAATTACTACCGATAATCATCACCATTAGCTGCTTCCTCCGTTCATATTGTTTGTCAAGTATACTAAAAATAATTATCCAAAATTAATTGTCAATTTAAACAATCAAGAAATAATTAGTCAATTTTTTTCAATTCTGTCCTTAATAATTACATAACTACTAGTTTCAAAAAGTAGTCATTTTAAAGTTACAAGACTACTTTGTTGTGAAAAAAATTGTTTTTACACTTTTCAAAAAGCACAAACCATTTTAAGAATGATTGATAGTAGGGTTATATTAGTCAAATTGCACCTTATATTAAATTTTTCTTAAGGGTTGTGCATGATCTTACCCTAACAAACAATAGTGGACGGAGGGAGTAGCATTTAGCCATATATTTCTAAATATTTATGGCAAATATTATTTGATGAAATTTTATCATGTGTTTGGTCATAGTATTTGGGAAATATATTTAACCTTTTTAAGAAATATGATTTATACCATAAGTTTTAAAAACTATCAAAACTAATCATAGGTTTGTATTACATGGCACATGACTTTGTTATCATTAGCTGATTGTTCATCATTTTCATCAACAATCATATCATCACTGAATATTGTTAGCAATCAGTGTTTAAAACAGAATTACTGATTCCAATAAACTTTGCAGAAATACGAAGTAACCAAAGTTTTAATGAACCAGTAAGAACAGAAGAACAGAAATTAATTAAGAACAACTAAAATCTATAAAACATACCAGAATCTGGAAATAGACAGAACAGAAAAGATCAAGCCCACTGAATGCACAGTGTCCCCTTAAGGAAATTATTCCCCTCTAGTATTCGAGGTTTGATTTGGAATATGTCCTCCTAGGATAGAATGATCTCAATCACTAGTGTATTGATACCCAAAATTCTAGTGTCAGCGAACCACTCAACAACAGTAAAATACACGAAGAAACTTTGTGCAGAAGAAGAAGAAGAAATCAGAAAAATTCGTAAGGAAAAAGTTTGAAGAATTAGTGGTATTTATAGCCAAAAGGAACTGATTCCAAAAGGTTGCAACCTTTCAGAATCCACACGACCATTAATGAAAGTTTGCAACCTTTCAAACGGGAAAGTTTAAATAAAATGGGTCGCGCGTGGATCCGAGTCGGATCGGAACGTTTTGGTTAATTAACTAATTAATTGAAACGTTTTGGCCATTTAATTTAATTTAATTTAATTAATTAAATAAATAATTAAAATAAACTTTGTCCAAAAAATAATCTCTCGATCGTTTTTCAAAGCCAAAGCCAAAGCCGAGCCGAGCGACGACGACGGCGCGAGGGGGGTCCCTCTTTCCAACCCTTTTAACAATTAATAGAAGTGTTTCTCTATTTTTAAACTCTTTTATTATTCTTTCCACCACCGATGAGAGACAAATGCCTCTTTACTAAAGCATAAGAGGACTTTTCAAGTTCCTCTCTTTTCATCTTCCCTCCATTTCCCATTAACTCTTGTTATATATACACAACAAATATTCCATTACTACTTTGATGTTTACGAAAAAAATTATGTAAAACAACACAAACAACTATTATAGAGGGTGTTCTTATAAAAAATAAATGTTTGGTGTTGAATTTGAATTATTAAAAGTTCTCAAATAATAAGACTTGGCCCAAATACTAGTTTTTTATAGTATTCGGGAATTTGGGTTATTTGCCAAAAATATTTGCCAAATAATGACAAATTGTATGGACAAACACTATTTGCAAAAAATTTCCCCAAATTTTACTTGGGAAATCGATGGCCAAACGGGTCCATCATTACTATATATCGTCAAGATGCCAATCACTACTATCAATCATCATCACTATTAGCTATTACTATCATCCACTATAATTATCCGTTATCACCACTAACTAACTAACTATATATATATATATATATATATATACCACCATTGTTAACCATTACTCCAACAGACCGATATAGGACATAACAAAAACATTACTGTATAATTTATTGATTTGTTACAATAAAGTTCACCATACATGAACAATTACAAAAACAAACTAAACAAATAGGGAGGAAATTAAGGAGTTCAATAATGTAAAATTATAACATGACATTCAATTATTACATCACGAGTAGTGGCATTGTACCAATAAGTTCTCGCCGTCACAGTACCTCGTGCTAGCCGGAAAACACCGGAACCACCAACCACTGGCAATTCACGATACTCGCGAGACGCTTGGTTGTGTCCGAGGATACTGAGTGTGCTGCCATTGTACTTGCCTAGGGTGAACACAAAGTTAAAAGTCATAAGTAGTTCTCTATCTTCAAACGAGGTGAAGCCATATATTCCTTGAGCTCGACCAATTATCTGTTAAAAAATTAATTGAGTAAATTTAAAACATTTAATAAGATATATAGTCAGAAACAACAGTAGTCTGCTTTGAATCTCACTGTCATCCATTATTAAAAAAAAAAAGAATGTTCATGTGCTTGACAATCAAAACGAATCAATCCACGAGCATGTTTCAGTGTTAAAGTACAGGAAAAATGTTCAAATTTACCCTTATGCGGCCCTCCCTTTCACGATTGTCTAGCTTGACTATGACATTTATCACAATGAAGCCACGTAGATAAATAAAAGATTCAAAATTTACCACTAAACTATCAAATTTGTTTATTTACCTTCTTACGATAATTCAAAGTATGTCCCTAAACAACAGAAATAGTTCAAATATGCTTCCATACATTTGAAAAGATTTAGATATACCTTCACATGCTGTGAATCAAGCTTTTCATGATAGAAAATCATCAATCGAAGGATCATATATATATATATATATATTTGAGATGAAAAATACCAGCGAGATCTCTTATGTGCCAAAAGGTAAGCACATGAACTTTAGTATTTTGAATGAGATGATTACAGACTTCAATATTTACCTCGGAATTGATATTTGGTCCAATAGTCATTGGGTTGTCCATCATCCTCACTAACCCAAAAGATGTGGGAGACAAAGAGGTAATATTGGCTTGTGCTATCTGAATTGCTGATGGATCATTTCCACTCACAATGTCATGAAAATAAAAGTGAAATTTGGTCATTTTTTCCTTTGCATGTGATAAATTCTTGAACCATTTTTCAACTCCTTTTGGACTTAAATTAAGCCCAAGAGTTGAATGCAAATTAGCAATTAACAAGCAAATCATAAACAAAAATTTCTTCATATTTTCTTTCTTATTTTGTGTTACATTCATATGAAACTAGCTAGTAACTAACTAACTATATATATATATATATATATATATATATATACAATACATAAAGGTTTATGTTGACTTTGGAAAAAAATGAAATTTGAGTTGACCTTGGGAAACTCATAAACAACTAAGTATTGACCAAATAAAAATGTGAAACTTAAGAACCAACTAATCAATGCGACTTCCATATAATATGCAGCTAGAAACGCTCCAAAAGGCTTCTTATGGTGAGTTACGTTATACCTAGAATTTCAAACTTGATATCGAAGCAGCTAAATTATAAATAATGTATAAATTTTGAATTTGTCTTAAATAACGATGTTTCAAACTACTATCACATATTGCCTATTTGAATTGACTTATTATAAGTGTTTTTAAGTCAAAGTACCTTTTAGATTTTTTAAAAATATTTGAGAAAATTTAAAAAGATGCACTTAGAAGGAAAAATTACGTGACACGACAAACATAGACTTAGAGGTTTGATCAACTTTTAATTTACGGAAAAGGGTCATATTTGCCCTTGAACTCTTAGAAAAGGGTCATATTTATCCTTCGTCATACTTTTTTGATATATTTTCCCTTACCATCCAACTTTGGATACATATTTGCCCTTGTACAGTTAAGTATTGTGTCACTAGTTTTATTAGTCTACGTGGCGCCTACATGGCTCCATGTGTATATATTTTTATTATAATTAAAATTTTATTTTCTCTCAATATGAAGCGTCGCAAGAATGAAGATAATAGAAATTAGGGCTAGGGTATTGAAATCGGGTTAATGGGTCTTTATTTTGGTTGGGTCGGATAGAATACTAAATAGAAAGTAAAATTTTAATTATAATAAAAATATATAGAGATGGAGCCATGTAGGCGCCACGTAGTCTAATAAAACTGGTGATACAATAAATATATACCCAAAGTTGGATGAAGAGTTGGACGAGGGTATATATATACAGATTTAATTTAAATGTGCTTGAAGACCATAGCCTACTTATACTATTTCCTAATTGGATCATTCCAAAAAGAATTTCCAGCGCTAACCTTGGGTACACGCAGCAGTTAGCTTATTCCTCAAGAAAATGTATCAACCACCGGACTGGTCAAATTCCGGGGATCAAGCAAGAATAATACTATACAATATATATAAAATACAAAATTCCCAGATCAAAGAATTTTACTTTTTAGTGTTAAAATTAAAATCGAGTAGACAAAATCCAAAGTGATGGTCCTTCCATTATTGAAGTTAGGGACACTTGCTTTGAGAACTTTGAGTAAACCCATTGCTGCTAGGCTTAAGAAAGAAGCTGGGTTGCATCCCAAATTCCGTAATTTCATCATCAGCATTGCCCAGGTAATTCCCATGATAAACCCTTTTAATAGTATTATGTAATAGTAATAATAGTTTGTGATTCAAGTTTTTTTTTTTTGGGTTGAGCTGAGGGTTTATTGAAAATAGTATATTTACTTGGGTGAAGTGTGCGTATATTTTATCTTTTTCACGCCTCATTATATGGGACTACACTGGGTATGTTGTTGTTGTTGGGTTGGTGATTGGATTGAGCCGATGATCTATTGGAAACAACCTCTGCATACATTTATTTTTCTTAGACCCCATTGTGTGGGCCTACACCGGCTGTTGTTGTTGGGTTAGTGATTGGATTGAGCCGATGATCTATTGGAAACAACCTCTTTTACCTATTGAGGTAGGGGTAAGCTATGCATACATTTTCTTTTTCAGACACCGCCTGTGTGTGTGGGACTATACTGGTTATATTGTTGTTAGGTTGGTGATTGGATTGAGCTGAGGGTTTATCAGGAACAAACTCTTTTATCACTTGAGAAAGAAGTCTGCATATATTTATCTTTTTTAGACTCCACTATGTGGGACTACACTGGGTATATTGTTGGGTTGGTGATTGGATTGAGCCGAGGGTCTATTAGAAATGATCTCTCTACCTGTGAGTTAGGGGTAAGGTCTGCCTAGATTCTATCTTTTCCAGACCCCATTGTGTGGGGCCACACTGGGTATGTTGTTGTTGGGTTGGTGACTGGATTGAGCTGAGAGTCTATCAGAAATAGTTACTCTACCTATGAGGTAGGGGTAAGGTCCGTCTACATTTTATCTTTTCCAGACCTCATTGTGTGGGAGTAAACTGGTATGTTGGTGTTGGGTTGGTGATTGAATTGATCAAATACATGTAAATTTAAAACTAATTGGGGTTGATTATATGTACTCCTTCTGTTTCAAAAAGACTGGCCTCGTTTCCTTTTTAGTCTGTTTCAAAAAGAATGACCCCTTTTCCTTTTTTGGCAACACTTTAACTTAAACTTTCCACGTGACTTGTTTAAGAACACAAGATTAAAGGGTATTTTGGTACATTTGACATAACTTTAATTTAGAACCACAAGATTAAAAAGTTTCTTTCTTTTCTTAAACTCTGTTCCAAGTCAAACTAAGTCTTTGAAACGGAGGGAGTATCATTTTTAGGATAAGTGTCATTCTTTGGTTGATCTTGGGTCGACATTTAAATAGGATGAGTTGGGTTGATGATTGTATATTGATTTGAATTTATTCTGTCATGATTCCTTTTCTGGAATACATCAACAATATATCCAGTATAATCTTACAAGTGAGGTCTGGAGAGAGTGGTGTGTGCGCAGACCATACCTTTATTTTGGGAGGGTAGAGAGTTGTTTTCGGAAGATCCTCAATTCAAACAAAACAATTTTAAGCAAATAATGGAAAAAAATGAAGAACATAACAATAGCAATAAGTCAATAACAAAATAATATGATAACTGAAGTAAAAGAAACAACATATGATAATTAAAATAGAAAAATAAGATAATAGGAGAGTGATAATAAAGCAAAGGGGACAACAAGTATAATAAGAGATTGTTGGTTTTAGAAGAATTGTGGAATTTTTTGTATGCGACTGTTTTGGTCATGTTTATGAATGAAAATACGTTTACCTGATCAAAATAAAGAATTGTGGAATTTTGCCGTTAAAATGGTGAGAATTTATAGATTCTAGCTTTTTTTCCAACTTGATATTCAATTATTTGTAGAAGAACTGTTGTGGGATCACCTTTTCTTGCTTTGGTTTTGGGTTGTTCAAGTCAAGAGATTGTAGGTTTTAGAAGAGCTCAAAATGTAGGAGAATCATGTTTTTTTTTTAATGGTGACGACTTATAACTTCTTGTTTTCTTCCAACGTGACATTCAATTATTTGTAGCAGAATTGTTGGGGAATTTTACCATCTTTTGTTGGTTCTGATCCACATTTAAATTTTCCAGAAGGTTGGATCATCTTAGAAGGTCAACTAAGAGGAAAATTGTTCCCTGTCATTACAATCTCTCTGTTTAGCTATGAGTCCAGTTGCATCATGTAAAGTTTTTTTTTCCTGAAGAGGGTATAAATTCTGCTGTTTTTGTATTTGATAGTATGATTAGTAGATGCTAGTGCTAGTTTAAAAGAGTGTGTCCAATTCTAAAATGTGGGTGGCTGCCTCATTGAGTAATGGCCTTAAATTTATATGAACAGAAATGTATCACGTTCTGTCTTTCAAATGTTGGCAAGTCTCTTCTCAAGTATTTCTGGTAGTATAGATATATAGAATTGCAATTCGTCACTGAAAGACTGCAAATCTTAATGCCATGCAATGACATCATTGCTCTGTTAGAAAGACTACCTGTTGCGCCTAACATATTTGTAATTGACTCCTACTACTTTTGTTCATACAAGAAAATGTGATCTAGACATTGACAGGAATATATTGACGTATTGATGACAAACTACAGTGACTAGCAAATGCAATGGTTAGACTTCACAAGCATGATGGTCATTTTTTGAAAATATTGTGTCCATTGATGCTTGTGGTATCTCCATTAAGGGATTTTACGTCTTAGAAATTTTGTTGCATGCGCCTCACTTTTGTGGTTAATACTGGTTTGTATTATAGTTCATGAGTTTATCTGAAATTTGTTGTCTACGCAGTTCTTCTCGCAAAATAGCTGTTCATTTCACGTGGTCTGTTTTCCTCTATGCTTCATGTGGTTATACATGTAGCACACTTGCATCCCTCTCTGATTGTTCCTAGATATGTTTCAATACATTCCACATATTTCGTTTCAGATGTGAATACTCTAGTAGACTTCATTCTTTCAACGTTATGCTCCACTTCTGTTTTTACTTTGACTTGTTAAGAGTTTCTGCATATATAGATCATCTTTCATTACATACATTGCTGAATCCAGGCGAATCACCGGATAACAACAACCATGCAAAGACGGATATATGGCCATGCAACTGATGTTGGAATAAGACCTTTGAATGAAGAGAAAGCGGTTCAAGCCGCTGTTGATCTTCTGGGGGAACTTTTTGTTTTCTCGGTATTGTTTATTCTCCTAGTTGATTTTTGCAATAATGTCTGATAGTTAGCTACCCTGATTCTTACCTATTACATATGTTATTTTTGTGAATGCGCAGACAAACGTTGCTAAGCAATCGAATGGTACAAATTTTTTTACACATGTAAAACTTTATATGTTCTCCTTAGTTACCCCCAAAAGAAAAAAGGAACATGTTATGTTCTCTCACTCAAATAAGGTACTCCCTCCGTTTGTGGGGTAAAGAGGCGGTCTCCGATAGACCCTCGGCTCAAGAAAATTGTTTTTGAGAAACGCATGAAAAAAAATGCAAGAGTAGAAAAGCTATGATGAAAATACAAAGGCTTATAACTCTCATCTTCCATTGATGTGTGCGCTTCGCCTAGACCAATATGACTTCTAAATCTTTCTCTGTACAACTCCCTTAAAATTTATTCTTCCAAAAAGTCGACTGCTAGTAGAACAGAAGGCACAAAGAGCCATGAGAGATATACCACCTTGCTTAGGAAATTTTCATATGTCAATATACATATCAAAGCTTTGTGCATGTGCACAACATCTGATCTTGGTAATTTAAGAATTATTGCTTTGGGTGATTTGCTTCAATGAAAATAAAGTCTCAGCTGCCTGTCATGGCAAATTGGCAACACAGTTTTGAAGGCCAGAGTTGTCTACGCTATTTCATGCATGTGCCGATGTTTAGAATCTCTACATTGCTTTCTTGCAACATAATTTTCTTATGGATAAATCTATTGAAAGGGCTTTTGACAGAGAACTCTTTTAATTCCAAGCTAGCATATGCAATAAACATTTGAAACTTAATTAAAATCTGATAGTGTAGTAGCCAAATACGTGTCAGTGGAGGAAGATAAGAGAAGGCGGGAAGTTTTTAGGGTTGGTTTTGGGTGTTTATGAAGTATTAACAGTTCAACAAATGATTCGATTCATTTACTTGCTTGCCCAAAAATATTTGTTCAATGACTGCAGTAAGTTCTTGAAAAGAAAAAACTCCAAGTCTTGACAAATTTTGTCTTGTACTTGCTGGCATAGTAAGAGTTGGCGCAAACATGCGAGGTAAGAATGCATACAATAGACCGCTTTGGCTCTGCCCTTTTGGGCCTTGCACATAGCGGGAGTTTAGTGTACCATGATGCCCTTCAGTGCTTGCTGCTACTAAATCGGATATTGTAATGTCTCACAATTTCTTAATTGGATGGTCAAGCAGTTTCTAAATTCTTTGGAACTAATATGTCAATGGAAGTGGAGAATGCAATGGAAAAGTTATTAGTCCAGCAGAGCTGGCTGAAGCTGCCATATTGAAAGTCCTAATGCCTGTTTCAGCTGCTCATTAACAGTGTGATAGAGTAATTAGGTTTAAATTAATGTCGGTGCATGTTGCATGATGCATCCCGTTATACTAATGCTTGGTCACTGGAACGTACAGATTATCTTATGCCGTGACGCATTTTGTGTATGTCACTTTCAGTATAACGACAAGCCATTAGGACTTTTTTTCTTGAATCTATTTATGTTCAGTGGAATCTAAACATACACACATCAATGTCTATGTCTTGAATCTCTTGAGACTTGTGGTCAACTTTAACCCTTGAAACATGACCTGCCGTTGCCATCTGCTGCCTGTGCATCTTCTAATTAATGTTTGTGCAACTTTTGCAATGTGCTGAACAGGTCGCAGGTGCTATTGTTGTATTTGAGGTGCAAAGGAATTCTCGGTCAGAGGCTAAGAAGGAGGAACTTCGTAGGCAAGAAATGGAGGTAATCCTATAATATTCTTCTTATTTCTTCTTAGCAAACTGTTATGTGTGCTTTATCTATTATCTAATCTTCAAGCTTGACTGTTTCATTTTCACCTGAAAGTTTTAACATTGTCCTCTTGATATTTCTCTTAAATATGTACTTTATCATCTCTCTTTGAAGTTTTTCCTTTAATATTCTATCTAAATCTGATTGCCTTGGATGATGACGTGCATTAGTCTGTTGATTTGCCTCTCGTGGCGGGGTATTTTTGCACCACTAACCACTAGTAATATCAATATTTCCACCTGTACTGTTGGATATAATTCAAAGTCAAACTCAGATATATACACCATCTATTAGAGTAGTACATGCTATTTTATTTTATCACTTCTGGTACTAGATATCAGCATGGGGTTCTAATTCAAAAAGATTTTCTTCCTTTGCTACTTTTGCTTTTTATATCTGATGATCTGGTGAACTATGTTCATGTTACGTTCCACCTAATTGGAAATTTTAAAAGTTCTATATTTCGTATAAGAACCTGTGAACTTTCTTCCTAGATATGTGTTCAAAAGTTATATCTTAGTTCAAGAAGTGTTTTTCAGAAATTGAGACTACGAGATGAAGCATTGGAAAAGGAGATTAAGGGCCTTCAAAGCAAAATTCAAGAGCTGGAACAGCTAGCTAGGGGAAAGGGACTTGCTGGTATGTTCAATTTCAGAATTCCTCATATTGGAGAAGGCAAGTCAGCAACACCAGCATGATTTGTTTGCTCAGTTTTGGCTACATAGGAATCATTTTTTTTCTTTTCATTCTTTTGATCCAAGTCCTATTTGGCTCATTTTTTTAAAAGCTCGGTCTAAGCTTCTATCTGCTCACTGTAAATAAAGTTGAATCTTGAATTAGCCGTTGTTTATGAAAGTTTTTGAATGCTAAATTTGGTGAAATTAGCCTAAATTTTGTTGTGCCATGTTCTTCTTAGTTTTACATTCATCCACCCAACCTGATAGAAAAGTTGATGTCTGTGACGATATACGCTTAAGAAACTTATCATCTTCAACTAGCATCTGATGTTGATGCTAGTTAAAAGTGAGTCTAGATGCCCCCTTATCTGCAGAAATCATTATTGATAGCAGATATCAGTAGTGATCAAGAATTTGACTATCATGGAATCTTGAAGATGATAATGGGGGTGTACCCTTTATGCCTTTCTTCCCTTGTTCTTTCTCTTTTTATTATTCACACACACAATAAAAGCCCTTTCTGCTGAACGGATCTGGATGCTGCTCATAAAGGCTGAAAAAAAGAGGCCAATCTCTCATTAACACATCATCACAAAGAGTCATATTCTTCACTTTGGTTCTTGATGAAAAGTGTCAATGGGAATCACTTTTTCCCTTTTTTTTGTCCGTCAGAAACAACCGCTCTGCTCGCCAAGGTAAGGAGTAAGGTCTACGTATACATTACTTTCTCCAGATCCCAGATCCCATATGTTGGATTACGTCGGATATGTTGTTATCTTTTTGATTTAGTGAGATTGCAGCTCTTCAAGATTGCCTTGGAAACAACTTGCAAACTTATTACCTGACTTATTATTTATTGATTTGATCTAAATATCGAGCGGTTGTTGGCAACTTTTTTTTCTAGTCATCTGTTTTAGGAAGGGAATTGATATTCCCACAACATGAGTGAGAATCTCATTGTGAAATTGTAGTCCTCAAACTTCATATTGGGAACAAGATTCTATTTTTGTCCTTATTCCTAGACAATGCAATTGTATTCCATCCACTATATTGGTGTGGGGCTAGAAAGTTACTTAATTGTTCGATCGATTCAGTAATTTTAGTCTAAATTATATATTTTTATCAAATAATTTATTCAATATGTATAAAAAAAATGAATTTAAAATTCAATTACCAACACCTAATATCATTATATTAAAATTTAGAATCTATAAAATTTAAATTTTAACTTTATCGCTAACAATCTCCCCACTTGGGCCAGTCTGTTTTGTCGGTAATTAACATTATTCTTAGGCTTAGCTATAGAAAAATGGTAATTTAATATAATTTTTAAATGTATAAATTTTATTTTTTATTTTACATATTTTTGGAGGAGTAGGAAAAAAAGAAGTTCCATGGCTTTTTCTAGTCAAATAAATAAAGATGATAAAACAAATGGAAGGGATGGTGAGATTGTTAAGAGATCTTTTTGTCCTTGAACTTTTTTTCGTGTTTGAGCTTTGAGAATAAAAAAACAATTTGTAATCTTGTTAAGTGAAATTTAGCAAAACTTAAAACACATACGTCGAAAGTTTCTATGCAGAAATAATACGAAACTTCAAGCGCAACTTCAATCACGAATACTCAACGACACTTAAATAAAGGACCCAATATCAATCATCAAACATAAATCTAAATTAGTCGAGCCAATCGGGGAGTGGGGGTATAAAAGGAAATTCAAAGCAACAACATACATATATGCACCCCTTGCCTCATGCTTTTGCCGCGTAGACATGAAATGTCATCAAAATCGCATTTTTTTTTGCTTTCTTTAGGTATTGATAGTAACCACTAACCAGTCTTCTTCTACTTTCTCTAAGCTCAAAATTCCAAGAAATCTACCGAAGCAAAATCCCAATTCTTCTCTATATAGAAGGAACACTGAGCAGCATTTTCACTTCCTCTCTATCTTCACTTGCATTTGTTCAGTTTGGTTCACCGCTAACTGGTGCAACCCCTTTTAGTTTTTTTTTGTTGGTTTACTTTTCGAATTTCTTTATGTTTGGAATGTGATTCTGCTTTTTGGCGAATTGAGTGTCTTTTTTTTCTTGTTTTTATTCTGTTTTTTAATATATATATATGCATAGATTTTAGTAGAATCTGATGCTCCAATTGTTTTTGATTCCGATAATTTGGGGGTTTCAAGTTGTTGTTTCCATCTGGAGATCGTGAGGAGCGAGTTTTATTGGTTGTTTTGAGGTTTAACTTGGGTAATCTTTCATTTATAATTTTGGGTTTCTTTGGGATTTGATGCTTGTGAGAAATACTTGGATTTGGTAAGAAATTGATGTTTGAATTTTAGTATTGTGTTACATTATGAGTTGGGTTTTTCTTCTTGTTGTTTGAGGTATTGGGTTTGTAACAGATATTCTGTACTGGTATTTATTTGTTGCATATGGTTTAGGTGTTGTGGTGGGTATGTATTTGAAGAGAAATTGATAAACAGAATGGGATGTTTAGAGTTAAGTATGTTTACTTGTTGGTTTTTTGCAGGTGAGGAGTTTAGGGTGTTCTTTTGTTTGATTGGATGAGGAAGGTTTCGAAGAGGGGTGCATGTAAGTCTGCATCACACCAGCTCTTTAAAGACAGGGCAAAGAACCGTGTGGATGATCTGCAGGGTGTGTTAACTAATCTACAATCTGCAAGGAAGGAAAGCCGAACGTATGATGTTGGGTTGCTTGAAGAGCAAGTCCACCAGATGCTGCGTGAATGGAAATCTGAGCTTAACGAGCCATCTCCGGCTTCTTCTTTGCAGGCAAGAACAAATATTTACGTCCCTTTTAGCTCCGAGCACACTTAGAGGTTTTATCTTTTGTACCTGCCCGTGGTTGGTGCATTGCAAAGAAAAAAATGCATGTTGGTGTGTCTTCTTATATGTAAGCTTGCGTTTTAATGGTCTCGTGTCTTGAAGCATGCTTGAGCACATGCACAGAGAAAGTTTTGGCATATAGCGAGTGCGGATCAATTCCACTATGTTAGTCAAAAGACAGTATTTATGAATATTGTAGGTTGTGTGAATTTATGTTTCCTATATCCTTTGTGTTGGTTTCGTTTATTGAACGTGGTATTGTTATAAGTATGTTTCTGTCTTCGGGTATTGGTGGCATAGAGCTATACAATTATGTGTCTTTCATAATGGCTGCCTTTGCAGGGAGGAAGCCATGTGTCATCATCAGCAGATATCTATAGACTGCTATTGGGTGAGGAAGAAGATGATGCCACCAGCCCATTAGCTGCACCTAAGCCTGAGCCTGATGCTCAAAAAGTTAGCGTTACTGGTTTTCAAGAGGTATGCATTTTACTTGTAATTTCATCTTCTGCAATTGCTGGACTCTTCTGATTGGTATGACCTTGTGACAGAGTTATCTTTCTATAGATTAGCTTGAGCATCACTTGATTGATATTTGATGTTTAGACCTGGTAATTACAAGGAGGTTGCTGCTTCTCCTTGGGAAACCTTTCACAATTGATCAACTTTTATGTCTAAAATAAATGGGAAGATTATTTCTAGCCCACATTGATCAATATCAATAAGAATAACAGCCGTATATGTATAGGTATCTCCAATCAAATTTAAGCTTCATCTTAATGGTTTCTCTATCAGGTAGCCATTACAGTACTATTTTCTTCCACAAGTATTAATGCTTGGAGGAAGTCACATTTGACATATTGTTAATGCCCGATTGAACGACATAGAATAAAACTGAGAGTATCACTTGAATTAATCTGAAAGTGAGTGCTATGTACACTTTGGCCTTTTAGGAAGAAACTGATGGTCTAATTTGGTTTGAAGTTCATGTCTGTTGTGGCTGCTATTTTGCTTGAAGTTTTCCTTAACCATTATCCTACAGCATGTTTCTCATTTATGTATATAGCCTCCTGACCCTTTTCTTCATATAGCTTTGTATATCTCCTTTGTTGGTTGATTTCTAACAAGTGAAGATTAAACCTTTTGCAATCTTTTGTTTCTTCAGCTGGTTTAGAATGCCTGTTTAAGTGATCAATTAATTCTTACCTGTTAAGCAATTTGTTTGCTGTAGGGTTTCAATGTAACTCAGGTGCTGCAGGAGCAAGGTTTCCAGTTGGTTGATCAATGCAAAGGCTTGCCTTTGATGGTTAATAACACAGTAGTCAACAATCTTGGCATTGCAACACAATTGGATTACCATTCTTTTGATTTGCATCACGAATACGATCAGCAGTACTTACCTGGATTTGATGCTTTAAATCTCTGCCTAGAGGATGCTATGCCTCCTATTCATATTAGTCCTCCGCCCTCTGCTTTCCTGGGGCCGAAATGTGCACTTTGGGATTGTCCTCGGCCTGCGATGGGGTCAGACTGGTGTCAGAAGTCTCAAGACTACTGCAGCGACTATCATGCTTCTCTTGCACCTAATGAAGGCTATCCTGGGAGACCTCCAGTTGTTCGGCCAATGGGTATTGGCTTAAAGGATAATTTGCTTTTTCAAGCTCTTAGTGCTAAAGCACATGGAAAAGATGTTGGTGTTCCCGAGTGTGAGGGTGCTGCCACGGCAAAGTCCCCCTGGAATGCACCTGGTGAGAGTTCTGGGGCATATCTGTATTCCTGATTGCTGAGATTTTTTGTGTACTTAGTGTTACACTTTTACTTGTGAAATCTGATATCCGCTGGTTTGCTTATGCTTCTGCAGAGCTATTTGATCTTAAAGTTGTTGAAGGTGAAATAATTAGGGAGTGGCTTTTCTTTGATAAGCCTCGAAGAGCATTTGAAAGTGGAAACAGGAAGCAGAGGTCATTGCCAGATTATAATGGACGGGGTTGGCACGAGTCAAGGAAGCAAATGATAAATGAATTTGGTGGGTTGAAGAGATCCTACTACATGGATCCACAACCGATGAAAAATCTAGAATGGCATCTTTACGAGTATGAGATCAACAAGTATGATGCATGTGCCTTGTACAGATTGGAACTGAAACTTGTTGATGGGAAAAAGATTCCCAAAGGGAAGATAAGCAATGTATCAGTTGCTGATTTGCAAAAGCAAATGGGAAGACTAACTGCTGAATTTCCTTTGGACAACAAGCGAACTGTGAAGGGCAGAGTGAAGGCTAATATGAAGTATGTGGGAAACATTCATACTGCTCCGGTTCCAATTGTTCCAACTTGTGAAGGATTTGATTATGGGAATAGCGACCCTTATGACTATCTTGTCGACGATCTGGATGGCTACTTCATAACGTAATTATATACATTCGATGATACTCTTTTTCAAACAAGAGGCTTTTCGCCTTTGTATTATACAGCAGTTTCATCTTGAGACTCAAACATCCGGTGGTAGAAGTGTTACCCTGGTTCTGTTTATTCATCAGTCGGGGTCAACCAGATGTCTCCCCTTTCCGTGGGCTTATGGTCAATGCTTCTTTGTCATGTGAGACGCGGTCCCATCTAACTATGGAGCACACTTTTAACTGCATGAGAATGAAAACCCTTTTTACTTGTTCTCAATCTACATACTTTAGAACCAAGTTGACACTAAATGTATTTATGTTGTAGTGTCGAATTTGGTGACCAAATGTAATGGTCATTTTCTTCAACATCTGCTGCTTTCTATGTGTAATGGGGTTCCATTATTATGATTTAATAATTTTTTTTGGTAATATTTGCGTTAACTATGTTCAGGTAGGCCTTCACTCCAAATGGGAAAGATATGCTCCTTTTAACATTGACAACTCTAATAAGCTTTGTTATACTAAAGGGACGTAACAAGTGTCCCTTCAACAAGTACTCAGTGAAATAATCGATGCGATGGACGAATTGGTTCAGATACTTGCACCTATATTGTGCTGAAGATATGTTAATTGCAAGGTTAGGATGATTTGTCAGGAAGTTGGTTGGCTTATATTGAACTGGACCAGCCAACTTCAAGCTTCTATAATACTGCTAAATGACTATTTTGAATCCTTGATTTCAAAATTCCAGATATGGTTTGAACAGTCACCCTATAACATGTACTTGAGACATCATGTAATGGGAGAAATAAAACTACTTGACATTAGGTAGATACGTCGTTAATCCAATTTCATAGAAACAGTTGTACTTGCACAAGCAGAATATAAACAAGATAGGTTCTGCGTCTATTTCAAACTATTTAGACATAGAAAGCCTCTTAAATGGAGTTACTTATTAGACTCCAGCGAGGCCTGGATAAGTTTCTCGTTCTTCTGAGGCAGTGAGATAGAACTATTGCCAACGGTCTACTCATAGTCCTGAGCAGTTCATCAGGATCTATAAGAAACATCTTCTTCTTCGTAGTTGTTGACTCGTTCACACTCGTCGATCCATTCACTATATCTGTGAGTTCCCAACAAAGACACATGAGAAATGCAGAGAGGAGAGATAGTTTACAGTAAATGTATGTGAATTCAGTATAAATATGTGTGTACTTCTCAAAATAGTTTAATATCTATATCCATCACTGAAGAAATCAATGGCAAGGTTAGGTGCACTTACATATCAATAGGTTCTGTTAGCGCTGCAAAGACAAACACAAAAAGAAAAAACTTGTTAGCGATCCAGTTATACTTGTGCAAGCAAAAGTCAAATGAGACATTAAAAGGGTGAAAAGACATGAAGCCACGGACAAAATCTTTCGTCAATACAAATATGGCATGAGCAAATGCAATATGCAGTCTTATCTGACAGAAGGCAGATCCTTTAATCTAGAGTCTGTTAGGTAAACTAGAAAATACTCATTCATTGAACACATCGATAAAGATTACTCTTCTATGTTATCCCCATTTCCTCTTGACTACTTTCTCATGGAAGTAGTAGGTCGCAAGTTATACATTATATTTTCCGACCAAGTGGTTTTAATCATCTAATCAAATGTTATTACAAAACATAAGCATAGATAAATTAATAGATACTCGAGAAACCAAAAGTCTAGATATACCTGTGACAGTGGTGCTGAAGCTCTCCTGGCAGATTCTGCAATTTGCCTCGCCAATCAAGTTTTTCATATCACTGGATACCAGGAAAGATGAACGTGCCATAAGAGTGAGCCAAAAGCAATTACATGTTAAATTAATTGTTGACCAAGAATGAGAAGCAATGCAATGTCCAAAGTGGTGAGGAGGCGGAGAGGGAAAAGCTCAATCTATCCAATGTCTATGAAGAAAAATAACTTGGACATGAGAATGCTATATAATTAACTTACATGCGACATTCCACGCTGGTGCCATGGCTACAGAAAGGACAGCTGAAAACAGTATCAAGTTTGTCCATCCTCTTCCTTGGAGGTGGCTTTGATTTTGCCTTCCTCTTTCCCATAGCTCAAGTTACTGTAAAGTGCATTTAAAAACACAAGTCAGCCGCAAGAACGTTAAAACTAACTACTAAAAGGAAGTCTGAGTACTTAACTATTCTATAACCCATCTTAATTAATTCCATTATAATAGATCAAAACTATGAGCTATTAAGTTACTGTGGCTCATTGCACCAAGATAGCAGCAGAGAACAATTCTGCACTAGACTGATATGATACTATCATAGTGCCAACTACCAAGATCGCAAAGAAATAGTTATACACCGATAGCGGTTTAACACAAAGAAAACACGTCCATGCTTATATTTTTCTCTCTTTCTTTTACCCCGAACAAAGTATAATGCAGTATGATGGGAGATCCAGCTTAGAGTTACAGTCTTAAGCATACTTCACTCCATATTCTCCGAATGCAAGTTGAAAACTAGAGTAAACGAGACCTTGAAGAACATTCAGTTCCCCTAAAATCCTACAGCAACGACATTCAAAACAAGATCCTCAAATTGTTGGACCCCCATTTAAAATCCTCCTTAGATTGTCCTCTAATTAAGTCATATACCAGAAAATAACAACTTTTAGCAACCAAATCAAGACATAAAACTACAAACATGTGCAGAGAAGTAAAAAATCAATTTTTACGAAAAAATTAGCATAACGGAAATCCGAAGCAGCCAAGAAATAACAGATTTTCCTGCAACACCAAGATGTCTTTTCTGAGCAATTTACAGATGAAAATTGATTATCAATACTTCATGAAACAGAAACAAAATCAACAGATTCGTCAAGGAAAGACAAAAGGGTGTTTGCCAATAAAATCAAAAAGTTAATCAAACATATCAATCAACAGATCCAGATTTTCTATACACACACACACACACACACACATATATATATTCAAAGTCTTCTCTCTATGCTAGATCGAAAAAAACCCAATCAATTATATGCAAATCGGGATCAAAGGGTGTGTTAAAAAATCGGAAGAGAAATCAAACCTGAAATCGGTTGAACAGCAACAAAAATCAAAATCGCCTTTCAATAATCTGCAAAAAAAACAACAAAATTGAATCTTTTTATACAAAATAAATTCATAAAAAGGATTGAATTAGAAATTCGATAAAAAGGGAAATCACCTGGAAACCCTTGGACCTCAAAGAAGAAGAAGAAAAAAAAGCTATCAATTTATGGCGTTGGAAGGCCTTTTTATCACAATCGGAATTGTATTTATACCTTGTCATTTTATTTATTTTTGGGGCTCTTTTCTCGAGGATAAAAAAATGTATCACGTAAATTAAATCTAAAGACTCATACAAAATTGTATGAGGAGTAAGTAATAATTGGTGCAAATTTTTCTCGGTCTTAATTGCTAAAAGGAAAAAAAGTTTATTGTAAATTATATATGATTTCGTGTGTGTAAATTATTTGGAAAAGTTAAAGGCTCGTAGAGAGTTAGAAACAAGCTAAGTAAAAAATGCAAAATTTTTTTTTAGACAAGCCGTAAAGATCTTGTCGTCTATGACGCGTCAATTTTATTTATGCTGTAATATGGAGATATATTGTGAACTATTAATTATTCCTCTAATGTTTTAAAATTTACCCTTGGAAATAATAAATAATAGAGAATTATAACCTCTCCAAAATGGGATGTCAGCTATAACCAGGGGCAAATTGACATGTTAAAAAATGGATACATGACCTTTCGATATCTTTATAAAATTCTTTAAATATTTAATATATATTATAAAATTAATGTAATATTATTTATTGACATATATACAAATTAAATGGTGCAATTGATTAAAAGTTAAATTACATATATACCTAGTGGATTTTTTTATTAATATTGCCTTCTTGTTTGATGTTTTATGAATACAAGGAACTTGATCAAAGGGATACAAATTCAAAATGCTTAAAGATTTTAAAGTGTGATAACGATTACAAATTCGTCTCCTCCTCCTCCTCTTACTTTTTTTTTCTCCAATAAATTTTAATAATTATCGACTTCAAAATTTATTACAACTATAATAGTTATCGCAATAACTAAAAGATTTGTTGAGTTATTACAACATCTTTTGATGATAATTGATAGTTGTTGTAATAATTCCATAATTATTGCAACAACTCAAATTTATTATAGCAAATAAAAATTAGGTCACTCATCTTTTAATATATAACTTTTAAGTTATCTTTAATTGAAAACACTTAAATAATCGAATGTATCTAAAAGATGTATATATAGCCTTCGTGTGTCCCTTTAATTGGTCGGTCCTACTAGCATGTTAGAAAAAAAAGAGAGAGGATATTTTTGCTCTAAATTCACGTAAGATAGAGTGTCAAATTAAATTAAATTAAATGTTCAGATGATCATTTTATTCGAGTCAAATGTATTGAGGGAGATAACGTTTTATTTATTTGTTATTTGTATCGTATTTCACTATTTCTTAACAAACCATTTATTGACAAAATATTAAGATATATTAACTTTTGACAGACTTGACAATCTTGTCGATGTAAATAAGCTTTTTTTTTTAAGAATTGAATAAATTTTTATTTTCAACTATTCCAACACCAACTTTTTAATAGGTTTCTTGTCAAAGTTCCTTTATTTAGTTGAAGACTTTGATCGTAGTAAATTTACATGCATAAACTCAATTCACTTACAATTATATTGATTAGAATGACTAAGTTTAATGAACTTTGAATTTCGATCAGTTATAAATCCTCATATTATAATACCACAGCACCAACTGATCGACATTCCATTAATCAAATTACAAAAAAAAATATTGAAGAGTTATCATATCTATATTACTATATATAATAAGTGGGAATGTCTACTACTTAGCACATGACAAGTGTTGGATGATATGTGCTTAGATAGTGTTGTACATTCTTCTTTTATGGTTGTACCTTTAAAATTTATATTATTGAACAATTTAACACCATTAATTACCTACCTCATTTGGGCCCATATTTAAAATTTTAAAAGACTTTAATGCTTTATACTTATTCTATTTCCACTTTGGACAAAAATATCCTCCCAATATGCATATTTTTTAAAACAAAAAGTGGGATCCATTATTGATGTATTGAAGGATGCTTTGGTAATTTTCCTATGATGAATTCGTTTTGTTTGTTGTTAATTTTTTTTTAAATAATTGTATAAAATATTATAAATCACAATAATTATTTACTTAAATATTCAAAAGATATAAAAATATGTAAAAGATCTTATTAACTCTTCAAATTTTATCAGTGACACATAAATTGGACAAATGAAATAATATATATTATTTGAAAATTACTTAGAAAGTACAATAATTTACAGTAATTAACAATAGAATATTTTAAAGACAAAAAAATTGATTGAATCTCAAAATTTTATTAGTACCACGTAAATTGAGAAAGAAGAAATAACTTTTATTATTTGAAAATTGCGTAAAAGATATTACAAATTATACAACAATAATTAGCAATTTAGACTATCCATTGATTTCATAAAGTGCACAAGTATTGTAGGACATTCTAAAATAGTGTAATAGACAATAATTGTTGGACGGATGGAGTAGGATTAAGTCTTTCTTTCAGTACTTTTCTCACATTAATTAATTTCTCTCAGCATTCAATTAGTGAATCTTTAGTAGAATTAATTAGAATATTTTTACTTAATACAATAAAAGTTCAAATAAGATTAACATAAAGAAAAATAAAAAAAATCCGAAAAATCTATCAATATATTAAACAACATACAACATATATAACAAAAGTTATAATAAGATTAGCAAAAAGGAAGAAAAAAACAAAATTCTTAAAAATCATCAACAAACTACATACAAAATAAAAACAAAGCTATTCCAACAAAAGAATACATAAAGTTAAAATGAACTTTAAGAATTCTAGCATCTTAAGCATATTGAGGCAAACATTTTAATTTAATGTCATTTCTCTCCAAAGAAAGAAAGGCATTGAATATTTTAATTTAATGTAAAATTAATTTTTTTGGGGTTATGAATATAAAAGGTTTGAAAGTTATGAATATTATTAATACTAATTAAAAGTATAATTTATGAAGATGAAGAAGTGTGAGTTATGAAAATAACTTTTAAAAATAATATAATTGAGAAAAATTCAAAAAAGGAGAAAAAAGAAAAATGACAATGAAGGTCATAGAGAGCGCCACATCACCGTTTAAGGTAGCTCTACTGATAATTGTGAAGAAAACATATTAATGGATTAAAAATCAAAAAGAGGTAATTAAACCCTAAAATATTATAAAGACATCTACAAAATTTGGTTGAAGCTCAAAATCTATTTGTGCCATATAAATTAGGATACAAGAAATAACATATATTATTTGAAATAACATGAAACGTACTACAAATCACACAATAATTAGCAACTTCAAAATTTAAAGGATATACAAAAAATTTGATCAACTCTCAAAATTCTACTAATGTCACATAGTTTGGGATAAAAAAAGTAACATATACGTAAAATGTACTATAACTCATAATAATTAAATAACTTCAAAATCTAAAAGACATATACAAAATTTGTTTGACTTTCGAAATTCTATCAATGACACATAAATTGGGACAAAGAGAATATTGAAAATTACATATAAAGTATTATTAACCACAATAATCAACAACTTAAAATTTAAAGAACATACAAAAAAATTGTTTGACCGTTAAAATTTTATTAATGTCACATAAAAAAAATTAAAAAAAAATAATAATAAAATAATATATATATATATATATTGGGCCCGTGCTTGCACGGACTACTGTAACTAGTAATTCTATACAAGAGCATGAAATCAAATATGTTGACACGTGTTTTTCGAAGCGACACATAATGAACATGCAGTGAAGACAAGTAACACATGTCATCCTGCTGATTAGTCATCGGGACACATGTCATGCTCTCAACATATATATGGAGTTTGTTTAATACCTCACTGATTCACCCTACCTACTCTACTTTCAAATTTTTCGGTTTTATAATGTTATGTCATGTTTAATATCGTAGCTACATTTTTTATTTCTAGGGAAATAAATATTTTATTCGACTTAAGAGCTATCAATCATATAATTAGAAAAACCCTTAGAAATAAGCTCATAGCTAGCCACGTGTCTATTCCTATTTTCTCTACTAATTTGTTGCATATGAATCTTGTGATCCTTAACATTTTCCTTTCTGGTATTTTTCTCTGAAAACATTGATTTATCATGCATAAAAAAAACTTCTTTTTTGCCCTCTACTTTCAAATATTGTAGATTTTACCTACTGAATATATCGTTACATGGTTAATTTAGATTCATGCGGCGTAAAAATCATTAAAGGAGCAGTATTTCCTCTCAGAAGTTTCCTCATTTTCATGATTTGAATCAACAACTCTACTTGATGATAGAAAAGAATTGGTAACTCTTTAGCCCCCTTTTTTTTTTATTTCTCACTTGATGTCTGATATCTATATATGGTAAATTTACATAGCGTAACACTCATTTAAATAGATACACTCCCTATTAGAATATTTTCCATATTTTGATTAAGATTGGATGGATCCAATTCATCCCATTGTAACTTTTATTAATTTGTTATTTGTTTCTTTTCTTGTTAAAAATAGGAAGACCCCATCTTACATTCTCTTTGTGGTTTACTTTGGTATCATTTTCCCAAAATTAAATTTTAATAGCGTATTGCCTAAGATAATCCATTCATACTTATAGATTCGGCATAATTCAATAGTTTTAGCTCAATATTTGTATTTGTGTTAAAAAAAATCTCCTATCAAGAACCTAGTAAACAAACATAATTGTGCTCAAAAACCTGCAAACTAAAAATTTTGGCTCCACCTCAGATCGGTTAATTGTTGCATTTGTGGAGTGCAAATTCATTAGAATGAACCATATGAAGCTCACATACTAGATAGTACTAATACTTTGTGTTTGTGCAACTATGGCATTGATGTGTTAGTACAAAGTACTCCCATTTAATTATTTTTTGTTAAAAAGTGACGAGTAGTTCTAATTTCCAACTTCTAGTCTTGTTTTTTTATACAAAAGAATTTAAGTCACATTTCTTATTTTAGTGTTTTGGAGTCTTGAAATGCGTATTCATGATTATTTGAACTTTCCGTGTGTAACGCTCATGAATTTTCTAGAAAAAGGTGATCAATGCTTATCAACATATTTACTTGTAATTTACATTATAAGCGGTCGGATTGAGTAAATAATTTACACTGTCAGTATATAAAACTTAAACTCTGATACGAAATTGTTGATTTGCAGATCAAAGAAGATAAAATGGAGGACAAGAAATTAACTTTTATTATGTATCCATGGTATGCCATGGGACATCTTACTTCATTTCTTCATCTATCCAACAAACTTGCACATAGAGGCCACAAAATTTTCTTTGTCCATCCTACAAACACACTTTCCAAATTAGAAAAATTCAATCGTTATCCTGAACTCATAAACTTCAAATCCGTCACAGTTCCACATGTTGATGGACTCCCACTGGGAGCTGAAACAACTTCAGATGTTCCTATTTTCAATCAGAATCTTCTTTGTCAAGCATTGGATCTTACATTACCAAAGATTGAATCTTTAATTCAAGAAATCAAACCCCATTTCATTTTCTATGATTTTGCTTATTGGGTTCCATCCATTGCTCGAAAATACAAAGTTAAGTCTGTGCATTACTGTTCTATTACTCCATCATCTGTTGGTTATCTTATGCGTGGCGAAAATCCATCTTCAGAAGCTGAAATGATGGAACCTCCACCTGGTTTTCCTATTGATTCATCAATCAAACTCCACAAACATGAAGCTCGTTTAATCGTAGCTCTACATTCGATGGGGAAGAATTCTAGTAACTCTGGTTCTGGTTCTGGTTCTGGCTCTGGCTCTGTATCGTTCACTCAACGTTTGCTTTTGGCTTTTCAAGACGGGGATGCCATTGCATTCAAAACTACTCGAGAAATAGAAGGACCTTATTGTGAATTTGTTGAGCATAAGTTCAAGAAACCAGTTGTGTTAGCCGGGCCAGTTTTGCCCGAACCAATAGAGAGTTCAAATACAGAGGAAAATTGGTCAAAATGGCTCGAAAAATTCAAAGAAAAGACGGTTATTTTGTGTGCATTTGGTAGTGAATGTAATCTCAAGAAAGATCAATTTCAAGAACTGGTTTTGGGACTTGAACTTACTGGTTATCCGTTTTTCGCTGCTTTAAAACCGCCTATTGAAGCTGAGACAATCGAAGAGGCATTACCGGAAGGTTTCAAAGAGAGAACACAAGGGAAAGGCATTGTTCATTCAGGATGGGCAGAGCAACAATTGATGTTATCTCATCCTTCTGTTGGATGTTTTGTCACTCATTGTGGCGGGAACTCGTTATCGGAGGCGATGATTAATGAGTGTCAATTGGTTTTAGTACCAAATTTTGGTGATCAATTCATTAATTCAAGATTGTTTGGTGGAGACTTGAAAGCTGGAGTGGAAGTTGAGAGAAATGAAGAAAATGGATCTTTCACTAGAGATGGAGTTTGTAAGGCAATCAAATTGGTAATGAATGATGAGAGTGAAGAGGGGCGTAAAATAAGAGTGAATCGCGCAAAGTGGAGAGAGTTCTTGTTGAGTAAAGGGCTTGAAGATTCTTACATTGATGCCCTAGTGCAGAAGCTACAATGTCTACTCTGATTGCAAGAGACTGTTTCCACAACTCGAACCTGTAAGACTGTAACCTCCTAGTAGTTTGTTGAGTAAAGGACTTGAGGATTCTTACATTGATGCTCTTGTACAGAAGCTACAATGTCTACCGTGACTGTTTCCACAGCTCGAACCTGTAAGGCTATAACATTTTAATAGTCACGTGACAACAACTTTATAAGTTACGCGAGAACATTAATATGTTAACTACATAAAAATGCTTATATGTTTCTTTCATTAAGTATGTTGATTAAGGTTGATTGTTTTAGTTCTTTCTTATTTCTAATTTTAGATGTTGGTTTCTTGTTTCTACTACCAAGTGATTTCTGGCATGGAAAACCTTTTACTGCTCATAGTCACTTATTCTAAGTTATATATACATTAACAGAAAGAAAAATATTTGGCAAGCAATCATATCTAAACGTCAAATATTAGTATATATAATAACATTTTGCTTGGGGGTGTTCGCGGTTGGATAAAAATGGATTCGAACTTACTATATAAATAAATTTTATTTGGTTTAATAGTTTTAAAAATCGATAATATTTGATTTTGATTTTATTAAAAAAACGTTGAAGTGAACCAATAAATTATATACATATTTTTTATAGTTAATTATATCCTAATACATAAATATACTTTTTAACTTAACCGTAGCTTACATTTATGCCCTCTAATTTGGGTATGCATAAAGACACTTGAATTTTTATAAAGTTAAATAACTATGTCATCTTATGTGGCAATTTGCATCTTAAATGATATTCTACGAGTATTATGTGACCAAAGGCGAACCTAGGATTTGAAGACGATAAGTGTACTATCAATAACTAATGCACGTTAGTTAAAACATGTCACCCAATATCGATTCATGTACTATATATTTTTATTAAACATAGAAATATAAAACTAACGTAATAACTTATAAATTCAAGTTAAATAACTATAGTAGATAAAGTTTACTTTGTGAAGTGTTGGTTTTTAATTTTACTTAGCACCATGAGGTCGCAAGTTCGAAACTATCAGCCCCTTATTTTTATCCAATCTTTTTACGAAAAAATAACAAAAAGAAATATAGTAAGTGGGATTCGAACCCAGTTCCATCACCTAAAAATGAACCAAAGGTTGAAACCAATAGACCCAATTAACTTTAGTATCAAATAAAGTCTAATAAAATATATCACCTATTCAAGCTATATATACACATATATATACATAATTTTTTTCGAAGTTAATGGGTGCACGTGCACCCTCACGTAAGCACTATATGGTCTGAAACATTCTTCTCGAGCCTGATTTGAGAAGTTCAACACAGTAATTCAGCATTTTGACATGACTCGTAATGGAGATGATCACCTCTGTAATTTTATCGGCATTCTGCATCAAATCAATGTATTTATTTGATTGTTTATGTTGATATTGTTATCACCGACAATGATTCCAATGACTATCATAAATAGGGTGTGCAAAAATCGAATCGACCGATAAATCGAACTGAAAAAGTGTTATTCGTTTATTGTTATTGAGTTATTGGGTTAACGTTTATTTATTGGTTTTATAAAAACATTATTAGATTATCGGTTTCATATTGGTTTTTTAATAGTGGGTATTGGGTTAACCAATAACCCATTAAGAATATAATTGTTTACTATATTAGCTTTTAGTTATACATAAATATCAAACAAAAAATATTAATATAGTAACTATATTAGACTATAACTATAAGAACCCTACACAATTAATACTATTTGACTCTGTTATCTGCATTTACCCTTTAGGTATTAGTATTACTTTAGTCTTTAGGTTCACAACGTCAAAACCTAAAGAACTAAGAACGACGACGGGCAGGGTTTGAAACAACGACGGCAAGGGTTAAACAATGACTAGGATTGTAAATTGTGAGTATTTGCTTTACTTTTACTACACTAAGCAGAACCTTTGCACTCAATGAGTAATTTGATTTCTCTCTTTTTTATTTCGTGTCAAAATTGTTGGACAAGTCCTATATTTGGTTTGAAATCATTTTCTTATTGGTTAAATCGAAAATCTAACCGTTAAAGACAAAAAATCGATAACAAATATCTTATTGGTTTGGTTATCGTTTTAGCATATTTAAAAATAGAAAAAATGATAAACTGAACCGATAATACTTAAAATTGAACCGAGTCGATCATTACACACCCATAGTCACAAGGGAAATCATAAACTGACTTACAACACTCACAACAAAAGTGATGTTAAGTCTAGTCACTGTGAAATAATTCAACTTTCCAACCAACCGTCTATATCTTTCATGAATACTAAGTGACTTTCTCTGTCGGGAAGGAATTTAACATACGAATTCATAGGAGTGTCAATAGGTCTACATCCCGTCATTCTTGTCTCCTAAAAAAATGTCTAAGGCATATTTACTTTGAGAAATAACAATAACTGATTTAGATTGAACTATCTCAATATTAATAGATTTATTTAAATTTCAAAATTCAAAAAATGCTACATAAATTAAGACGAAAAGTATTTACTTGCAAACTAATTTATTTTTGTGTATGATTAATTACCGTAGAACCGAATCAAATGTCAAAACCAATAAATATATAGTATTTGGATTAGTTTGATTCTATCACCTCTTCCTTAAGCTTCTACCATGGCTGACCATCAAAAACCTAAACCCACCGAGAACTTCTCTTCACCGCCGTCAACAAATCCACCCAAAATCTCCGGCGGATCATCTAACGGTGGATTTTCCGGCGCTCCACACTTTCCAAACCCTCCGGATCGTACGAACCCAGACGCCGCGACACTGAGAGAGCAATGGAGATTCGCTATCAAGCAGTACAGCAAATGGTATTCCCACGCTTGGGGAACTGCAATTTTAGCTGGGCTTTCATTTTACGCCCTTGGTTGGATTATCAAAGGCTCTAATCCTTTGCCCTCTTTTAAGCACGAAGAGTCGGATGCTAAAAATGCTTCTTCATCTTCGTCTTCGTCATCTGATGATGTTGCTTCTGTTCCGGAGGTTAAGAGAAATTGATGATGACGACAATTTCATTTTAGGTTCGTTTTAGAAACTTGAATTTCTCGCAGTTTTTGTTCGATCTTGTTTTGTTTTTAGGCATAATACATAAACTTGCCTAGTCTTAGCTGGAAAACACTTAAATTCATATGAAGTTGAACAAGTAGAAACATACGTCCATATATGGCATAATACAAATTGATCCGAGTATATAGAGTGTGTTCATCTTTGCCTACTTATGCACACCCAAAATTGGAGGGCATAGATGTGAGCTACTGAATCCAAGTTAAAATACACGTTTATGTATTATGCCTAGTTTTTATAAACACGGAGGTTACATGGGAAGACTAATGCGCCAGAGTAACTCTTTTTTAAAAAAAAAATGAGTTTTTGTACTATGCTCGGTTACATTTACAATATGCCTGAATCACTTTGGATCGATTAGATGAACTCTCTATATCCACTTTTTATAAATTTCATTTCATTTATAAGAGAATTTGGCTAATTCAACCCTCTTTCTTAGGTTGAAGGCATGCTTGATGATTTATTTGTCTATTCATCCTTTTCAATTAGTAGGTTTGGGGGTTTGTTTGAGTTTAAAGACAATGTTTTTTATGATTGTTACTTAAATTTTATCGTGTCGTATTGTTAAATCCGTTGGGTAACGACGAGAAGTCAATGACCAATTTGGTGTGATCACGTCATTACCCTATTTTTCTTGTAGATTATGTGTGACATGTAAGGATGGAGAATGATACAATCTGTCCAAACGTTGTATTCATTAAAACAATACCAAACGATACAATACAACACAAAACAACACAATTTGATACATTATGAAAAAATGCGTAACAGCCATCCAAATGAAGTGTAAGGAATGGATTGAAGGTTGATTGGGAGCACCAAAGGAGTAAGGACTGTTTCCATGTTTTCTTAGTTGTCTGAGAACGAATTAGAAGTTGTAAATGTGGCTTAGTAATTTTAAAATTGGAAGCTTAAAATAATTTTTACCATCCAAAAAGTGACAATTGTCTTTTGTGTGTGAATTTTGGCTGCCAAAATGCCCTTTTTGTCACCCTTCTGTAACTCTCGTCCAAGATAAGTCAATATCATCTCTAAGGATATTTCGCAGTCTAGAACACGTTCGAGAAAGTGTGCTTCGTTTACATTCCAGCCTCTTAGAGCTTGCTACTTTACCAGTTGATTTTAAAGAATCAATCTTCTCTGGACAAGGACGGTACCTCAAGGAGAAGAAGTTCAGATTTGAATCCTCTTTCTTTCTTTCATTTATTTACCCTTCAACTCATGTGGACAGAAGTGAAACTGCTGACCCTCCTTCCTTTCTTTCTTTTGTTTTTTTTTTTTTTTTTTTTTGTAGATAAGTTTAAATCCTTTTTGATTGTTCATGTTTTATTCTTTTCCTTTTACGCCGAAGATTGCCATTCTTGCCTTTTATCTCATTAACGAGAGGACAGAAATCCTGAAAATCCCACATGTTCTCTTTCTTTTAAATATGCCTCTGAAGTCTTGCAATATCTTTGATCTTTTTATGTACATGCTTGTATGAAAGATCAGGAGTTCTTATGTATGTCTATCATGTCTGTTTGAGACATCATATGCCGAAACCCTCTCTGTTGCTTATCCAATCCCTGACCTTACTTTATAGTTT
Source organism: Solanum verrucosum (assembly GCF_900185275.1). NCBI lineage: Eukaryota > Viridiplantae > Streptophyta > Magnoliopsida > Solanales > Solanaceae > Solanum > Solanum verrucosum. The sequence goes on along the minus strand of NW_026020554.1, from coordinate 688,949 downwards.
CATTTGCTTTGTTGAATGTAATATTAAAAATCTGACCATTTATGCATTTCTATTCACCTATTTTATCCTGCTGAGAACAGAATGTAGCTGCTTTGCTCTTTGTATATGTGAACTTGGGAAGGAACAAATAAACATGTAGAGTTAATATACTTCCTATGATCTCTTTATCCATATGTAATGGGAGATCTTTGCTGTAAATAAATGAAGCCTGTCTGGAGAAGCGTCAATCTAATTCTGGATGCATTGCCTAATGCCTCTTATTTTCAGTTGGAATGTAGCAAGCAACTAGTAATTGAAAGAAGCATATTATACATGGAAGCTCTTGACAGGATTTTGACTCGACTCTCCCCACACAGAGAATCTTATCTCCATAACGGCCTCTTGTTATGCTGTGTTACTTTAATCGCCATTGCCTTTTAGCTTTGATCATTAGATGAGCAACTGCGCATATACATTCTATTGACCCTCTAAGTGTTGATTGACATCTTGTTAGTGAAATATCATCCCAAGTGCTAATTGTTTTTGTCCTGTCTGGACCACCTCATCCTTGACTATATTTTTTCCTTGTCTATTACAAGTTTTATGCTTTTCCGAAAGAGAAGATGTGATCTCATTACCAAATCAGATAGTCAACACCACCATTCTTTGTTTGCGAATATCTACTAGCTACTGTTTCTCTGAATTGCCTTAGTTCTTTCCTCAGCTCTCCACTCTCGTTCCTTGTACCATGTTGGGCTCTAGCATGAACTGGCATAATACATTCTCAGTTTCAATTCCCATGTGGGGTCATTATCTCTTGAATTTATAGGAGGAAAGATGACAAGCTTAGAAGTTATTTCTTTTCCTTGTCTTTAAAGTTCCGTGTCTCATGTGTTCAACTTGTCAATTTGGTATCCTATTATGGTTGCAGAGACTTATTTTCCAATTTGCAACATGGGAACAACACATGGAGTGGGTGATAAAGAGTGCAAAGGGAAGAACAATGAGAGCTCAAACTTTTAAAATTGTACACACTAAATGTGTCTATGCCATATGGTTAGAGCGGAACCAGCTAGTCTTTGAGAAGAAAGCCAGAGATTATGAAGTCATTGCCCGAGAGATAGCATATATGTGTAGTGTTCAACAAATCTTTAGCTAGAATAATAAGTTGCGTAGAAACTGTGCTCTAACACTACACATATAGACACATTCAGTGTGTACAATTTTAAAAGCTTGAGCTCTCATTGTTCTTCCCTTTGCATTCTTTATCACCCATTCCATGTGTTGTTCCCATGTTGCGAATTGGATAATAGGTCTCTGTAACCATAAGTTGATTCTACTCCACAACTGCCTCCAATTCGCAAGTAGTTCAGATAAAGGAACTGAAAATGAGATAGAGAATTAAGAGGTCTCTGGGTTACTCTTTCCCATGTAAAGAGGGTGGAGTAAAATGACCTTGCTCCCAAAAACAAAAGAATGTAGAGTAAATATAATGTTTTTAGTTGACTAAGCTTGTATAGGCAGCCTTCTCTTGCCATAATCTTACCTACCTGATATATAGCATGGCCAAGCTTCTGAAATCAACTTATTTTGATTTACGGAAGTGCTTTTACAAAAAGTATTTTTGGTGAGAGACCATTTGTGTTTGGCTAATCAATTTGAAAAGCACTTTTGAAAGACTTGAATTGTATGCTAGCTTTTACCACGAATTGTGTAGTCTTGAATGTGCTCAATGGTTTATGTTGTTTAATCATTGTGATATTTTGTGAAAAAATAAGCAGAGAATAATAATGAAGAAAAATCATGATTGTTAGTGTGTTCTGACTTCTGTCGTTATTTTACTATTCTCGTCTAATTTGGAGGGACAAGAATACAGTGAATGAACTTCTGCCATTGGGATGGTGCAACTATCTCTTTTTTCTTTGTTTTGTTTGGTTGTTCATCTAAAGTAAATTAGTTCTTGTTTCTGAGTATGTTTGTCTTTTGGATGGCACAGACTCTCTTTACTCAATGAAACAAGTTACTCATGAATAGCTGAAGTCTCTCCCTCCCCTCCAACCTCTGCCCTACGGGCTTCTTAAATTTCACTTGCTGCAAGCTCTATGCGGATGGAAGTGCATTCACTGCTAACAACTAATTCCTGGGCAAATTCAGTGCATCTGCTTCCTTGAAAAAGAAACACCAAAATTGTAATAGGATGTGTACCAAGACCAAAATCTGCTGGTGCCCGCTGAGAGTCTAGGCAAGTCAAGTGTGCTTTTTTCCCTCGACCGTTTGTTTCCTGCAATGAGTTCAACAATGCAACACGAAAAACAATAGTATCCTGAGTTGTTTTTTGTTAAGAAGAGTTTTGATACTTATTTCCTGTACAGTAGATGTGCATATCAATAATACTGTAGTTTTGAGTTGTTGTCAGTTGACGTTCTGTGTAGCGTGGATAAGTTACCTTACCATTTTCACAGCTGAAATGTTCTTAATGCCATTGTACACTTGTGAAAAGACAACAAATGGTTCTTAAGCAAAATTTTACTTCCATCCCCCATTTCCCCACCTCGGTTCCTCAAATTTTTCTTTCCGCTAAATTACAGTCGTAGAGTGGGGAGTGCTATACAATTTTTGTACAGGAAACCTGAAATTCTCAGCATTCCTGCATTTTTCTGCAGTTCATATATCTGCATTCTGAGAAATGTAGTAGTGAGTGGTTGATCCTTGCTCAACCGGAACAACAACCGCCCTTCTTAACAGCAGATACATCATTTCCAATGTGGATCGTTTGTCCTGCAGGCAAAGATGCTGGATCATCTCCTGCATCAAGAGCTTTCTTGCTAACCACCCGGTAAATCTGAGTCAACACTTCTGTGAAAGCGTTTTCAACATTCAGCGCCTCAAGAGCAGAGGTTTCCATGAAGAAGGTATTCTCTCTTTCTGCAAATCCCTTTGAGTCGTCAGTGGGAACAGCACGCAGGTGGCGGAGATCTGCCTTGTTCCCGACCAGCATGACGACAATGTTCTGGTCTGTATGATCTCTGAGCTCCTTGAGCCATCTCGCAACGTTCTCAAATGTTACATGGCGAGTAATATCGTAAACAAGTAAGGCACCAACTGCTCCTCTATAATAAGCACTTGTGATAGCCCGGTACCTGTTTTTAATTTTATAGCCAAAAGCTATTTAGAAACAATTCCTCCAGGCATTACAGGTGAAAGAACATTGCATTCAAGTCATAAGTAAACCAAGATGCATACGAAGACTTGTCGAAAATTTTCTCTTTTTCTTTTTGTTGTTGTTGCTTCACATGATCTAATAGACTTTGGAACAATTAGATGATATCTATCTGATTGTATGATTGATCAATATGATCAATGAAGAGAACCATGTGTTCTTAGATTCAAAACTCTCTGTGATGACAGAAATACTAGGTGATTTCTTCGACTTGTCTAAGCCTTGGTAGATATTGTTATTCGTTAGGTAGAAGGTACCATGTGGAACTAATTGAGGTAAGTAGACAAGTTGGTCTGGACATCATGGTTGGAAAAAAGTTATGGATAAAAATCGTACAAAATGATGAAAACTAATCTTTTTCCGGTTCAATTATCTTGTAGGCTCTTCATTTTTTGGATTCGAATTTGAGACCTCTGATTAGATTCTTGGTGAGAGAGCAATGTTACATTAATAACTAGTGCATACATATACAGTTATGCAATGCATGTTATAAAACCAAAAGAAAATTGGGATTGAGTACCTTTCTTGGCCAGCAGTGTCCCAAATCTGGGCTTTGACAATCTTGTCATCAACATGAATGGTTCTAGTGGCGAATTCAACGCCAATAGTCGACTTAGATTGTTGGCTGAATTCGTTTTTGGTAAATCGCGATAGCAAATTCGATTTACCCACACCAGAATCCCCTATTAACACCACCTTGAACAAGTAATCATAATCTTCCTCTGATCTATATGTTCCCATAATTTCCCTTTTCTCTTAACTTGCACATAAGATCAGTTAATTAAGGAGTGTTTCTCTATCTTCCTTTGAATTAGGGATGAAAGGGAGAAGATGAATAACATGAATATTCATTGAATGATTTTACTATTAACAAATGGTGCATATTTAACCTCCGTTTATTTCGAACGGTTGAGGGGAGAAAGAGAAGAAATAGTTTTAAGTTCAAGTATTATATGGTTAATAGTAGTTGGTTCGTAGAATTAATTTAAATTACAATTGTTTTAATCAGTGTATATTTTATGTATAGTAAATAATGAATCGTGTGAAGATCCCTTTAATCCGTGTATAATTTTGATAGGAATTATTATAGTTCAAGGAGAAAACAACACCACCCTATTAATTTAATATTAAACTGACAAAATATGGATATAATTAATTTAGGGATTTGTTAGGTATCAACTCTTAAGATTATCACAAGAAATATTCAATAATTTAGGGATTTGTTAGGTATCAACTCTTAAGATTATCACAAGAAATATTCAATAATTTAGGGATTTTTTAGGTATCAACTCTACTTTCTCACCCTATATTCAATAATTGGCTCACAAATTGTATGATAATGGGGCTTCCCCTCATTATCTCAATTGTGTGATTATAATATTTTTTGTCCAAACTCTATCCAAAACACACTTCAATAATTATCTCAATTCTGACCTCGACCTTGACTCGAGATTCGATCCTAACCCTCAGCTCGAGATCCAACCTCTAACTCTGACCTTGATCGAAGACTCAATTGACCTCGACTTAGGATTTGAACCTTGACCCTTAATCAACCCAAGACTATCTTGACCCAAACCTCGATTTGGGACGTAATTTCAACCCCAACCTCGATCGGGGACTTGACCCCTAGCCTGACTCGAACATGGGACTTGGCGCTCGACCCGACATGACTTGAGATCCAAACTCTGATCCTAGACGATCCTAATCCCAACCTAAACATGGAACTCGACGACCCCGACCCAAACGTAGGATCTGACCCTAGCCCTTAGCGCCTTACTGGAGACCTAACTCCGACCCTCGACTCGATGACCCGATCCCAACCTCCACTAGGGACATGACTTTGATCTAGGACCTAGCCCTAATTTGGAGCTCAACCCTTGATCCAAAATCAGGACTCATTAGTATATAATTTTGTATCATAATTTTCTCCAAGTTATGACCCAGAGAATCGTGATCCAAATTCATAAATAATTATTCCCTTATTTTGTGTTTCTTTTACTTATGCCCCTCATAACAAAACAAAAAAAAGTTCCTCGGAGCACAAGTATATATTTTCATATCATAATATCTTTTAGCTTACATTTTGCATGACTTTAGTTTCTAAATAACTTCTCCCCCATTTGACATAGAATTTCAACTAATATTGACACAATATCAAATAAAAATATAGTATTTGATTTGGAGGAGCCCATTTAAAATGGTGTGAATTAGCAATGAAAAATATTATGTGGTTCATGACTAACAAAATTAATGATGCATGAGAGGTAGGATAGTGTAGAGAAGTGGAAATGTCCTATTGAGCTGTCATTGGCCTTAAAGTCCTTTAAAGTAATTATTTTTGCTTGTGGGTCAATGCCCCTATAAATATATATATACACACATATAACCACCACACTACAAATTGGTGGTTGTTTTCAATTTTTTGTACCTACCTTATTTATTTGTACTACAAATTAGGTACTCACTAATTTGTAGTTTGATTTTTGTATAAAATATAATTTATTGGTTTGTATCTTCAATTTTTGGACATTTGTGAAGTTTTTTCATACAACCTTTTTGCCTTCACAAAGGAGGAGTAAAAATTGCGTACATATTATTCTCTTTCATAATTTACCTGTGAGACTATACATGATGTGAAGTAATTGTTGTTACAAAGTTCTTTCGTCAATTCTTGATTAATAAAACTACAAATTCCTTCAAATTAATGTGATTAAATCTAGTTATTGTAGATATTCCCTCACTTTCGTCCCTGGACATTTTTAATTTCCAATTCATAGATAAAAAAAAAAAACCATAATTGGTTCATTCTTCATCTAATTAGATAGATTCGATAAATGATCAAGTAATTTTTGGGAATTTCTAAGAAAATTGAGGAGGGTATTTTTTTTGGTTAATTCATCCCGGCTCACATGGAATTCCGGTCTTTCTTAGTTGACAACTTTTTTATTGCAATTTGAAGTTCTCTAGTTACTCTTGCACAAACAACATCAGAATTGATTATTTGGGAAATTTTTCAAAATGTCAATATTTTAACATTTAATAGGATCCATTGTCAACACTTTCAATATTTAGTAAAAATGTCAAAAATAGTTTATTATGTATCTTATTCAAGTTTTTATTATTTGTTTTAATTGAAAGAATACAATTGTTAAATAGCAGAAAGGAGAAATTTAGGGGAAAAGATAATTTTAAAAAGGAACAATCCCTTAAAAGTCTCATCAGTTACGAAAATCTAAACTGAATACTTCATCGGCGACCCCATTGTTGATCAATTTTCTCATTATCGATATTCAAGATTCAATTGAAAATATTCAATCTCTGATCAATTTATTTTGATTAAAATCTTTTTTTTTCCAGTTTGGTAAGATAGATTTGAACGAAATAAGACAAAAAAAATTTGTTGACAAACAGCTTTGGAGATGGATTTTTCTGCTGGAAGTTCGATAAAATTGGTGGAATACAAATTGGACCATATATTAGTTAATTGCTTCATCGTTAATCTGCTTCTAATTGATTATAGTTTTAATATAAATTTTATACGTAATTGTAAATTGTATCTATTTTCATTGTAAATTGTATGTATTATGAACAACGTATGAATAATTAGTTTTGGTGGATTCGTTGAATTTTTTTGCTTGTTGAATACGAAAATAATAATGGATTGTTTGAAGACATGTTTTTTTCATTGGCTGTTTGCTTTTAATTTTTCGAATCAAATCGTATCCCTACGAAAAACAAATTGGAGCGGGTACAATTTTTTACGACAATTGTACTGTATTTTCGTTTATTTATTTGTTATTTGTTTTCTGTTTATTGAACTACATTATATCTTAGAAACCACGTCATATAAATACAAATTTATACCATAATGTAACTTATAATCCACACCAGACAGATACAATAATTATTATGATATAATGAATACACCAAATATGCTATACTGATTTAAAATGAATACAAATGTATAAAGTTAATATGTATCTTAACTTGACTGGATACAAACAACACTCTTGCAATGTCCATAACTAGAAAATGATACACATAGCATAATGAATACAAACACATGTAAATACAGTAACTTGTAAAGCTCATAACACAATCACAAACAAATATGCCATAATGAATACAAAACAATCAAATAATAAGGAGTGAATACAATCTGAAATATCAACACTATTTGTTTTAAAGGAATACAAATGTATAAGTTAATATGTATCTTTACTTAATTGGATACAAACAACACTCTTACAATGTCCATAACTGGAAAATGATATACATAGCATAGTGAATACAAAAACCTACAAGTACAGTAACTTATAAAATCACACAACACAAGTACAACAAATATACCATGATGAATACAAAACCATCCAATAATAATTCATTAATACAATCTGAAATATCATCACTATCTAAAGTATAAAAATATCCTTAATTTACTGAATACATACCAATGTACATACCTAGAAAAGGGTGATTCCAAATATGTGGTATTTTATCAAAACTAACAAAATATCCACAACAATATTTTGATCGTCTCTTCCATCATTTTAGCAGCGGATCCTACAATATCCGCTATTTCTTGAGTAATACGTAGATTAAATGATGGGAAATCTCTAGAAAATTGTTGATTAAGTTGGATACCTCTAGTAATTCTCTTAAATTCTGCCAGTGAAAAGTGATTTGGAGTTTATCAAACCCTAAACGTGATTTCAACTACAGACAACAATTTTGAACGATTTAAAAAAAAATCATAAAACAAATCTTATATGCATATCTTAATCAAAGGGATTGTGTGAATATCTTTATCAAATATATTTTCCAATTTCTGAAAGAAAAAAACAAACCAACAAAAAGGAACAGAGAGAGACAAACTTTGAAATGGAGAAGAGTTGGAAGATGAAAATATGAGAGAGAAAATATTCACTTTTTTTAAAACATATGAGAGAGAATTAATTGAAAAATGTGTAATTAAGGTGAAATAAAATAGGAAGTAAATTAGGATACACAATCTTTTCTAAAATAATGATATTTTGACATTTTTACTAATATTTATAAAGTATGGAGGTTTTTACTAATTAAGTTAGGTTTTTTTTGACTAGTTTGCTAATTTTCCCTATTTGAATTTGAATTGAACTTTTTAACAAATACATCGATCTTTTTAAAATAAAATACTCCTAGAAATGACTTTTGTAACTTAGGCTTATTAATTAAATTATAGGAATTTGCTTAAAATATCAAAACAAAATGATTCCATTTCTACTATTATAATAATAATATATATTTCAACCTGCTTGAGTGACTATATAAAAAAAATAAAAATAAAATTGCACTACGAAATCACATAAAAGATGAATATTGATAGTTGATACCATTTCATAAATAACAAATGGAATCACAAATAGTTTGAAAAATAAGCAAAATTACTTACTACAATAAATTTAAATATATTGATAATGTTATAATTCTTCACATTATCAATGTATATACGTTGTCAAAAAAGGGATTAAAAAATACCCCTAACATTTGTAATATATTTTTATACTCCCTTTGTCCTTAATTACTTGTCTACTTTTGAATTGACATACCTATTAAGAAAATAATTATTGACATAGTGAGTTACCATTTTACCCCTATTAATTATGAAGTTGATGAATTAAAAACTTAAAATTTGCAAGAAGTTCTACCTTTTTCAAAGTAATTAATTGAGGGTATAATAGGTAAAAATAATTTGTCATTTCTTGATTTGTCAAAATGAACAAGTAATTAGGGACAGAGGGAGTATATGTTTTCGTAAATCTATCAACTCATAAAAGTCTCCGGTATTATTTTCGATTTCAAATACACCATTGAATATAATTGAAAAAGTCCAACTAATTGTTCGTGGTAATAATGGAAGTCATGTAAAAGTATATTTGGACCTTTTAAATTATTGTTCAAATAATTGCATTTGTGTGCTACCCAATGATAAATAAAATCTATGGAATCAAATCCTTATATAATAATGTTTGTACTAGTTGACCACAAAGGAAATTTTTAATTTAATTCGATTTCGACTGAGATTTATGTTTTTTTAAATTTTTGGTGTGTATAAAATAGGCATTTAAATTTGTATAAAAATGAATAAGTAGACATACAAATCAAGTCGAGTGCATTTCACGTGAATTGCCATGCAAATCAATTTAAGTGTTAATTTCTATACACTCAAAACTAGAAGACATAATTATCAGCTAAAACCAAATTTAAAAAACATGTTTATATATTACAATTCGACCGACTTGATATAAGGTCTCGACTGCGCGAAGGTGTGCCAAAAAAATTCGATAGCTTGAAACCTTTATAACAAAGTGATGGACAAGTGGAATGATTTTGATTGATATTATATTTTAACACATTCTTGGAATCTTCCACTAAAGAATTTTGCCATAACCACACAAGATATACCACGTATAAGGGGATACAATTATATTTTTTATTATAAAAAATATATATAATTAAAATACCGTGGATCGGTGCATTAAGTTCCTCTATGCGCGGAGTCCAGAGAAGCATAAGTGGATTCATGATTTGAAGTTTATGAGTTCTCAATAATTTTAAATTTAAAAACAATTTTTTTTTTCCATATGTGCCTAAATGAAATCAAACCACGTACAACAAATATTTCTTATATATTAATCGATTTCTCAATATAAATATAAAATATATGTAAAAATTACTCGATTCGCCCCTTCAAAAAAGGATCGAACCACAAAAGCTACTTTTGAGTCAGAATAATAATGGAAAGAAAAAAAACAGTTGAAGAATTCATGAGCTACTTTTGAGATTATTTTTATGTGTTGAGCATAAATATTTTTTGTTGTATTATTAATAATGGAAGTGGACCTATATTTGATCAGTTGGAAATAAGAACGAATTTTAAAATTTGTGGTCGAAATAAAAGATCACATATTTGAAGGATAAAAATTAAACATCATTTCAAATTAGGGACACAAGTTAGAATGATCCGATTGAAATTATGTTCAATCAAACGCTGAAGTAGATTCTAAAGAGCTATTAATATTTTATAAATTTATTTTGAATCGAGATCTTTTTGCTCAGTTTTGTTCCCTTATAAGTGATCAATTCCATTTTTCATCTTGAATTGATCAAAATATGCGAAATTTCTTACTTTTCAAGAAAAAAATTAATCCTATAATCGATTGTCTGTGGCTAACTCATATTGCCTATCACCATTTCGCTATATCATTGATTTTTTTCATTATTGGTCATATGTATAGAATTAATTTCGGAATTAAGTATCGTACGAAAAATCTTTGAAATCCTTGATAATCAAAGAGAAGGACCCTAAAAAAATTATTTTAAATTTATATAGAGGTCCACTGCTATTATTAATAGTACCTACACACACCATATATATATTTTTCCCCATTATATATACAACACATTATAATAGACCAAAAAAACTCATACTAAATTTTTCTAACATTTTTTTCTCTCCCAATTATTATTCTTCCACAATGATTTTTCCTTGTAAGTTTATTCTCTTTTTGCCCATTCTTCTCATTATTATTTTCCAAAATAAAATTCAAGGTCGAACATTACTAAATAATAATAATAATAATAATAATTATAAAAAGTTGCAAAGGCCATTCAACAATACAGTTTCAGCTGTTTTTGTGTTCGGAGATTCCACGGTTGATTCCGGCAACAACAACTACATAAACACCATCGCAAAGTGCGATTTTCCGCCGTACGGTCGCGATTTCGCGAACCACGTTCCCACCGGAAGGTTCACTAATGGCCGTCTCGTCACAGATTACTTAGGTACGTATATACAGTCAAATATTTTTATGATAGCAACGTGTACATATTATTATTCATGTACATATATAACATGGGGAAATACTTTCATAGAAAACGTAGTCATTATAATGAAAATGTTGTTATAGGAAAATCTGGCTAGCCGTACATTAAAATGTATTTTTTTGCTCTATCATGTCATTTAACATGTATTATGATCTACATTTTCATTTCACATATTGATGTTTGACTTATCGAACATGAAATTTAAGAAAAAAAAGGAATATTTTAAAATTTTGTGGTTTGAGAAAATTAATAGGATATAGTTATTTGTGTAACGATAAATCATGTTATTAAGGATATAATTGAAAGTTTAAAGTAAAATTATTTTTGAAAACAAGAAGATATCGTTGATTTTTAAGTGCCACCTAAAAAGAAATCACCAACATATAGAGGTTTTAGTGTTTTTCAATGCTATCTAATCGGTATAGTATTTTTTAAAAAAATATGTAAACTGTCAATGTATATAACTTAAATAATGTTATAAATTTTTGTAACAGCTTCGTATGTGGGAATCAAAGATTTCGTGCCACCCTATTTGGACCCAAGTCTTAGCTTGGACGAACTCATGACCGGAGTTAGTTTTGCCTCTGGTAGCTCTGGCTTTGACCCTCTTACTGCTCAATTAGTTGTACGTCTCTCTCATTTATTTATCGAAACTAGCGATATTATCAAAATATTCATTATAGTGATTCGAGATTTCGAGGAAAGGATATTAATTGACTTTTCTTAAATAAATCATTATAGACTAGTGTAATTGTAACATAATGGGGAAAATTACAAATAATTAACTTTATAGTAATTTATTAGGTGCATTTAATTAATTTAAAAATTATTGCAATCTTGCAAAATTTATTTTAAAAGAAGAACAAGTACTCTGTTATAATCTGACACATGAGTTGCATTGACTTCTTTTCTATATAAGTAAATTATTCCCAACAACGAAACTTGTACTATCTGCATTACCTTTAATTTCAAAAATATAAAAGTATATAAGTTTATGAATCAAGAAAATGACTTCTCTATTAATCGTAAAAGTAGTAAGAAAAAACAAGTTCTATAAATAAAAAATTGTACGTTGATAGTCTCTTATACTAACACCCTCTAGTCGTCCCTCACTCCGATCCTGATCTCAATAATATTTGTTTTTATAGTATTTATCTAAATTATATGTAAATGCTCGAGACATATGTAAATTCGTTTTTATATATTTTCTGTTTACTTATAAAATATCAAAAAATAAACAAAAAAAACCCATTTATTTTTTAGAAAGCTTTCCTTTTCTAGTAATGATGTAATTAGATATAGACTTAGGGTTTCATATCATGTTCCAACTTTATTTTTGTGGAAGGGTAGTCATTTAATTTTTCAAAAAAAATTAAACATAACGATTTGAATATTATCGTACGATAAACTACTGATATTAAACCAAGAAGAGAAATGGTAGGTATAACTAGATGGTAAGGTGTGAACAATCAATCATCATACTATAGAAATTGGATAGGTTCAATCTATAGTAATTAATTGTTGATTATTGACAAGATTGTGATTTGATATTGATTATTATTATTGCAGGATGTAATTACAATGGAAAAACAGCTGGAATATTTTAAAGAATACAAAAGAAAACTTGAAAATTCAATTGGAAAAGAAAAGACAAAATTATTAATAAGCAAAGCAGCATTTATAATAAGTGCTGGGACAAATGACTTTGTTGTAAATTATTATAACACCCCATTTAGAAGACAAAAATATTATAATGTCTCTCAATATCAACAATTCTTGATGCAAATGGTCCAACAATTTATCCAAGTAAGTATCTATCACATAGTATTAAATTATAGCCATGTGATTCTTATATAAATGTGAAAAGATATGTAGGACTAATATTTTTATAACAACTGTTTCAATATTTTTCAGTTGTTATAAAAAATATATACTACAACATAATTTATTATAGACATAATATATAAACATGACCCTTAATTTGGTGTCAATTGATAACTATGACTTTTAACTTTGAGTGTGCACAAGTAGACACTTAAACTTGAATAAAATTGAACAACTAGACGCATTCGTCCTATATGACACCCTACCTGACAATTTTATGTCCTACGTGACGCCCTACGTGTATTATGTCGTCATGTAGGACACGTATGTCTACTTGTTCAATTTTATACAAGTTTAAGCGCTTACTTATGCACACTCAAAATTAAAAGGCATATAATTATCTGCCGAAGCTAAATTAAGGGTTTGTTTATCTATTATGTCTTTATTATAATAAAATGTTAAGTACTATAGAAAATGACTATCACATGATCAAAGTAGTTTTTTTTTAACTTTAAGATTGTTTCAACAAAATATACCATTATATGGTGTTCTTTTTACCTATAATTATGACGTCTGTTAGGTAGATATTTTCTGGTCATTATAATAAAATGGCGTTATATGTTATTATATGGAAAATTGATTCTTTTATTCATATCGGAAAATATTATTATAGATGATTGACCGTTACAAAAAATCTGACCGTAGACATATATTTTTATATTTATACTTTGATAGAGGTGAAGTGCTTTTATAGGACTTTTGGAAATGATATAAATATATATTATAATAATTTGGAGGCAAAACATTTATGATGATTTATGAAGTGGGGAAGGGATGAGTTAGGTGTGGTAACGTAATTACTACAATTATTTGGAGACAACCAAATTTTTTTTATATATATATATATATAATGAATACATATTAATTCTTCTTTAGTAACATGTTGTGCATCTCAATTAATTTTACAGAATATCTTCTATCTTTAACGATCAAGTACATGATGATTTTGCCCACTAAAACTCAAACAAATGAGAAAAAAATTTATGTAACATCTTTTGTCCTCACTAAAATTTAAACATAAGATCTTATTATTTTCAATTTATTTCATTGATAACTGGACAACATACATGGTCCAATTAGGTGCTTGAATTTTTAAAAATAAAAAATTCTATAGGAGGTAAGAAAAAAGAGGAAAATTGGGAAGGGATTACATGATAGAGAATCGATTCTTCGCGTAATCAACCAACTGAACTACTAAAATTGTCTGCCTGAATTTCTATTAGATATGGCTTTTTTTTTTTTTTTTTTAAAATCCAAATGGTATATGTATCAATTTAATGTGTTTGATATTAATATTTTGTATACATAAAACTTTATGTTAATTGTTCTAGGGTTTGATGAACGAAGGAGCTAGAGTGATCGGCGTCGCCGGAGTTCCACCTTTCGGGTGCTTACCGATAGTCATCACGATAGATTCCGGTGACGCACTTCAACCCCGTCGATGTATTGAATCGTACTCCGCCGTTGCAAGAGAGTACAACTCGCTTCTTCAACGTTTATTAAAGACTATGGAAATTCATGGCACAAAATTATTCTACGTCGATATCTATGATCCAATAAATGACATGATACAAAATCCAATTAAATATGGTGAGCAACCCAATTAACTAATTTTCCATTTTTGGATTTTACTTAGATACACCTTAGGGTGGGCTTGATATATGTTTTATTTTTCAATTTTTATTGGTCAAAAATTTCTGAAAACCAGGTCTTTTAAATTAGAAAAATAACTTTTCTAACAAAAATAGATAAAATAAGTATCGTAAGTAGCATTTCATACTAATTGTGTTGTCATACCCCCAATTTTCCATTTGCCTCCACCCCCGCCTCCACTCCCAACTCACTCCTACCCCTCATCCTCCTTCACCCCTCGCTTCTTATATATAAATGTTTTTGAAATAATATTCTTATGTTTATTTAGTCAACATTTTAGCAAATAAATGTAAGAAAATCATTTTATTTTAGGAAAATATATTCTAGGAATTTTTCAGGTAAAACATTTTCTTCATATTAAATACATTTTTAAAATACAAAGAAAGTCTATCATGTAATTTAACTTGTTTTAGCAAGTTATCGACTTTAATTTTTTTAGTTATTAATTCTACTTATGGTAAACAAGATTTTATTATTTAATCTGATGGTGTAAAAATTATTTAATATTTTGTAGGATTTAGTGAAGTTACCATGGGATGTTGTGGAAGTGGACTTATTGAAGCATCAATTCTTTGCAATCCAAAATCAATTGTATGCAATAATCCTTCAAATCATATGTTTTGGGATGCAGTCCACCCAAGTCAAGCTACTTATTACACTGTTTTCCAAGCAATACGTCCTTCTATTGATTTTGCTATCAACCAATTATAAACATCGGTGAATCAAGACTAGAATTTGGAAAAAATAAAATAAAATAAAATAGTGACCGATTTTTTTTCTAGGTTTTGATGATATATTATGGTGGATGTATTTGGTGGTGGAGTCAGAAATTTAAATTAAGGGATTTATGTTAAAAGATACTCCCTTCGTGTATTCATTTTTTTATTTTGTACGGTGCTTAAGAAATCATAAATAAGAAGATAATTTTACTAACTCACCTCTTTAAAAACTTCTTGAGAATTTTACAAACATATGTGAACACGTTAAAAAAAATTAATTGCAAGAGTAATATAGAAAATAATTAATTAATATTTTCTTGATTTAGTAGATGAACAACTAATATGAGACAACTATTTTTAGTATAATAATCAACTAATATGAAACATAGGAAGTAATAATTATGTAATTAAGGCGATTCAACAACTTATATATTAGATAGATAGTCTTTCCCTTCTTTCAATAATCAATTCACATAATACAAATTCAAATTAATTAAACTTTAATACATACATCACTCAAAAAAAAAAAAAAAAGAGAGATTATATTCAACTTGCAGAGCAATATATTCTGGATTTGCTCGCAAAACCAAAGAGTAGGCATTAACATATTCAACGTGCAACACAGTAAGTATAAAAAATTTATTCAATTGATAATATAACTTTCATGTAATATTTTTCTTGAAACATTGTTATTCTTAGATTCGTTTATCAATTTTAACTTTAAATTATTATTATCAAAATAAACATTACTTTATAAGGAATATACCAACTTGCTCGTCTCTCTCTATTTTTGTGTATCTAGTAATAAAAATATATGGTAGGAAACGTAACTCTTAATTAATGATAAGATATATAATATTTTAGAATTATAAGTAATAATAATATATATGACAATGAAGTATGCCTAATTCTATGATTTTTTCTTTTATTTATTAAAATTAATATAAATTTTTATTCCTTTTGTTTTTTCTTTATAGATTTTGAATATGTTAACATTGGCTGCTGTGGAACTGGCATATTGGAATTTGCATTGATTTTTTTTGCATTGTGATGAGACATGTGATGATATAAAGTTGGAGGGAAATGGTTCCGGCTAGTTCAATGATATAAAATCGAAGTGATCAATATGGTTCCGGCTAATGATATGATATAAAGTCGAAGGAAAATGGTTCCGGCTAGTAATATAATATAAAGTTGAAGGGAAATAGTTTCGGCTAGTGATAATGGTGTTAAAGGAAAATGGTTCTGACAAGAGTTTGACTATTGTGATTTGATGCATTTGATACTTCAGACTGATCTACTTGATAATTGTGACTGATCTATTTGATACTTGTGATTTGATAATTATTGTATTGTTGGTGGGCTATATGTTGTTGTATTCACTACAACAAATATGATAATATATAACTAGGTTTATAATTACAGAAATCCCTCAAACGGATATGATAGTTGAAAAAGTGGGGCCAACGCGTGTTGAACAAAACTTTCAACCTGGTTTATATTGTCACGTAGGTCGAAAAATGGTAAAAAATTAATTAAAAAATAAGTTCGAGGGGGGGGGGGTAATAGGACCTTAGTAAAAGTTAGGTGTGTCTCAGGGATTTTGGGCATAGGCTGGGGGTACTTATGCATTTTCTCAAAATTTAATTATTTTTTAACATATGCAATTATATATAAAGAGCCTTTCGGTAATTGATTTACATAATGCGAATTCAAATTAATTAAACTTTAATACATACATCACTCCAAAAAAAAAGAGAGATTATATTCAACTTGCACAACAATATATGAAGGATTTGCTCACAAAACCAAAGAGTAGGTATTAACATTTTCAACGTGCAACACAATAAGTATAAAATATTTTTTCAATTGATAATATAACTTTCGTGTAATTTTTTTCTTGAAACATTGTTATTCTTAGATTCGTTTATCAATTTTAACTTTAAATTATTATTATCAAAATAAACATTACTTTATAAGGAATATACCAACTTGCTCGCCTCTCTCTCTATTTTTGTGTATCTGATAACAAAAATATATGGTAGGAAACTCTTAATTAATAATAAGATACGTAATATTTTAGAAGTATAAGTGATAATAATATATATGACAGTGAAGTATGCCTAATTATATGGTTTTTTCCTTTATTTATTAAAACTAATATAAATTTTTATTCTTTTTGTTTTTTGGGACAAGGGTATGAAAAATACCCCAACTTTGGTCGAATTTACTGTTGTGATACTAAACTTTCATGAGGATCTACTACCTCCCTAGACTATTTAATACCGTATTTTAAGCATATATATTTGCCCACATGGACATAAAAAATAATGCAAAATTATAAATAGTAATGTGTCCACGTGGGCACATATATACCTTTAAAATACACAATTAAATAGTTCAAGGGGTAAAAAATACGGTATTAAATAGTCTAGAGAGGTAATAAGTCCTCATGAAAGTTTAGTAGCGCAACAGCAAATCCAACCAAAGTTGAGGTATTTTTCAGGCCCTTATCCCTTATTTTTTCTTTGTAGATTTTGAATATGTTAACATTGGCTGTTGTGGAACTGGCTTATTGGAATTTGCATAGATTTTTTTGCATCGTGATGAGACATGTGATGATATGAAACTGAAGGGAAATGGTTCCGGCTAGTTCAATGATATAAAATCGAAGGGAATGGTTCCGATTAGTGATATGATATAAAGTCGAAGGAAAATGGTTCCGGCTAGTAATATAATAAAAAGCCGAAGGGAAATAGTTCCGATTAGTGATAATGGTGTTGAAGGGAAATGGTTCTGATAAGAGTTTGACTATTGTGATTTGATGCATTTGATACTTCAGACTGATCTACTTGATAATTGTGACTGATCTATTTGATACTTGTGATTGACATATTTGATATTTGTTGGTTGTTGAATTGTAATTGTCGGACTATGATTGTTAAGCCTTGTGAACCGTGTATTGTATAAACTGTTAGGTTATGCTGATTTTTGTGCAGGTTGTAGTTTGAGGAGGTCTGATTGGGATAAATGGAGTACTCATTTTCTATCCTCTATATCTATAATCTAATTACGTCTTGACGAAGGACTTTGAGAAATAACTGTTTGTCATCCCGGTGGGCCATCTTCTTCCTTTATGTTTATGCTTTGTACTTGTCCACTTTTGAATTAACACACTTATTAAGAAAACAATAATTGATATAGTGAGTTTACCATTTTACCCCTATTAATTATGAAGTGGATGAATTAAAAATTTAAGATTTTCAAGAAGTTCTACATTTTTCAAAGTAATAAATTGAGGGTATAATAGAGAAAAGGTTTTTGTCCTTTCTTAATTTGTCAAATGGACAAGTAAATAGGGACAACTAAAAAAAAAAGTGGACAAGTAATTAGGGACAGAGAGAGTAATAGATTAGTGACTTGTACACGTGACAATCAGGTTGTAGGGTTATATTAGAATAACTAAGTTTTCCGCGCTTATATTATTCTTGTCTTACTTTTCAAAAATCTTTCGTTTTGTTGGTTTTAAGAATTGAAAATTCGACGAGAGGGAGTTGCTCGAATGGTAAGCACCCCTCACTTCCAACCTGAAGGTTGCGAGTTCGAGTCACCAAGGGAATAAAAGGGTTGGGAGCTCCTAGGAAAGGTAAAAAAAAAATTGAAAATTCGAAAGTAAAAGTATAAGCTTTCTACTTTGCTAAGGTAGTTCTATATATGTACCAATATACATTGGCCCTTTAGTGACATTGATTTGCACTTCACTAAATTCTTAAATTTCTTGCCTGCATGCACTTTCTTTCTTAGGAAGTTGTTATTGTTAACAACATGATTTTCGCAAATAATCACTATAATAAATTTAATTATGCTCCATAGCTATAATTTACATATTTACGGGCTGTAGTTATTAATGTTTAAGTTGTCTCGTTTGTATAATTCGCGGGTACATTTGTATAATTGAGCTATTTTTGTATAAATTCGAAATAACGAATTTATACAAAAACAAACATCTGAACTTTAAATAATTATAAAAATTATATTATACAAAAGTTATACAAATTATATTATACAAATTTCAAATTATACAAACGTGCGACTGATACAAACTTGAAACTCTAGTACACGTAATTATCACTGAATTTTGATCTCGAGTGGTAATTAACTAAAACTGTAGCTATGATGACTAATTAACTAATGAATATTTGCTTAATCATATAATTTCCCCATTTTTAAATTATTGAGTTCATGTGAATCGGTAACAAAGTTATTATATCTGTCTTGCTCATATAATAAGGCAAAAACTTATTTGTTAGAATTGTATTTATATTTTTATTTGAAGTTTATTCTTCTAATACTTTCATGCGTTGCAAAATTATTAGGATTAGTAGTTAACTTTAATAATTACTAAAATTTTCTAATAATTATTTTCAATTGACAATGTAGCTAATCTAATTCATTTAATTTTTTGAGACATTGTTAATCTTAGATATTTGATCAATTTCAACTTCAAAAACACTTTTTTGTGACAATTGTTATAATAATAACATTATTCTATAAATAATATACACACTTGATAAGAAATTGAATCTTTTTATCTGATTTAGTATATCGATTGAAGGATTAATTATCTCCTAACTAACCATATATATAATTTCTCTTACCACTTTTTTATTTTTGATCAAAATATGTTTAAATCATCAATATCAGAATGACTATTATGTCTTGATCTACCTTTCCAGTCTCCACCTATATATATATAACACCTTATGAAGTCTACCATTCATTATCCATATCTAATCAAAATGCATTTTTCATATTCTTATATTTTTCTTTTACATCTTCTTGTGCTAATATTCTTCATATTGAAAGCTCATGCTCAAAAACACAATAGTTTAGTTTCTACTATTCTTGTTTTTGGAGACTCAACAGCTGATCGCCTGGAAACAATAATCACATATTAACTCCTATTAAGAGTAATTTTAAACCCTATGGAAGAGAATTTCCCAACCATGTTTCAATAGGAAGGTTTACTAATGGGAAGCTTATTTATGATTTCATTGGTAATTTTTCTACAAATACTTTTATTAGTTAGTTTGAAATGACACATAAAAATGTTGCAAAAGGAGGGTCTAGGGTGGATTTTGCATGTACAACTGAATCCATTAATTTCAGTTCGAGCTATGTTTGAAACGTATTAATTATTATAGATATAATTAAAAAAAAGTGTGTTTTATCTAATAACTTAAACTTCTAGATGAGATGGTCACATAGTCTGAGGCAGATTCAGAATTTATGCTTTAGGAGGTTGTTTCGTATATGCTGGACAAGCGTATATAAGTTTGGGATAAAATTTAGCTAAGGTAAAGGGTATTTGTATAAACAAACAACTTCTTCCTAGATTATGCGATGCATGCTATAATTTTTATAGAACAAACTAAACGATCAATAAGAAATAATACTAGGAATAATCTTAGCATAAGTATATAATTAATCCTATCATAACTCGTCTTCAAACTAAAAAAACCCATGTGTTCAACTTTTAAGATTCTTAATATTGAATTTATTTTAATTCTTAAACTATGGATTAATTAAGACCTAATATATATTGGTGATTTTAATGCAGCTAAGCATGTTGGTGTCAAAGAATATGTGCCTCCATATTTAGATCAAAGTTTAAGTATTGAAGAGCTCAAGACTGGAGTTAGTTTTGCTTCTGCTGGAACTGGAATTGACCCCCTGCAACCCTACAATTGTGTCCTAGATATGAATATAATGTATGTTATATTTGTCCTCCAAGAAAAGAATTGCGGGAGGAACAACTACTTAAGGCTTAAAATGACATAAAATAAGTGAAATCTCATGCAAACATCAAGGGAGGTGATTAACCGGTACTTAGAGAACTACCTGGGATGCAGAAGTAAGTGTACCCTAAGGCTCTCCTCTCGCCCACTTTTTTAGCCAACACCATCAACCCCATTTTTCACTGGGTCAAAGGCAATAGTATAATATTATCATCTTTGAACTAAGTTTGTTTGATTACCCCTTAGGACCTGAATATCATTAAGAATAACCAACATCTCATAAGTATAATATATTTGTCCAAAACTTGCATAATTACATATATATTGGGATGAAACAACTCAAAAGTACTTTTAATATGGTGTAATATAATTTTCGTCTTTGAATTAAGAGTATCCAACGGTACCTTATAGTATATCATTGACTAATGAGTAATTTCTAAATAAGAAATACCAATATAGTATATATATACTGATTTAGTATTAGTTAAGCAAAATTATCAGCGTTAATGATACCAATACAATATATGATATTGATTTAGTATCAGTTAAGCGAAAATTATAAGCCTTAATGACGCGGGGGGGGGGGGGGGGGGTATTGACTGTAATTATTTATGAGATAATGGATATTTCTTGAATTACTTTGGATTTGAATATGAACTTGTAATTATTTGGATTTTATGGCCCATTTATATAATTTTTCCTTTTTTTCGGTTCAAGATTTGTTCTATATTATAAATTTGTATTCTCAACAATGATTAATCCCCCCCCCCCCTCCTCTTTGTTTGTGGGAATTTCAGAATGTGATCTCATTATCAAAGCAAGTAGAATACTTCAAGGAGTATCAAGAGAAAATGGAGGCAGCTATTGGGAAAGAGCAAACAAAAAAATTGATAAAAGAAGCATTGTTCATTATTAGTATAGGCTCAAATGACTTTATTGCAAATTACAAGTTATATCCATTTCGTAGTCAAAACTACACAGTCTCAGCCTACATTAACTTCTTGTTACAACATGTTCACAACTTCCTAAAGGTTTGTCTGACTAATTTAAGTTGTATATGTTGACAATATAAAATTTTCGTATTATATACTTAGTTTAATTAATTAATTAAATGGAACGTTATAGTAAGTACTCATAAAAAAAATTATGAGTTGGGTTTAAATAGAAAAGTTATGATAATGAATGGAATGATCCCTTATTGGATCAGGACAATATCCCACGACTCTTTATATGATCTGGATAATTTTTAATTATTCTCTTTTTGAGTTAGCTTTTAGGTGTGAGTTAAGCTGATTGAGATTGAATCTGACATGGTTTTATACTATAGTCAGGCCCAAGAAATCGGACAGTTGCGGGGGTGTGGAAATACCCCGATCTATAAATATGCACACACTGGACCGGATAGTGAAAATTCAGATAAAGAATGTCTGGATCTAGGCGTAAATGGGGTTGGGGTGATGAATGGAATATCCCACATCGAATCTGATGAATCTTGGACTACTTCTAAAGCTTAAACAATCTTTCTCTCTTTAAGCTAATTTTTAAGGTGTGAATTAGGTCTAAGATCAAATTTGACAGATCTTTTCAAGGATTCATACATTATAAATCTATTTGAAATTCTTTGTTGGTGATTTGCCTTTGAAATATCGAGGAAAATTTTGATTCCACCACTTTCGTAAGACTTATTTATCTTCAGTTAATGATGGTGAAAACACATCGTTATAATAAGTAGTGTGGTAAAATAAATAGTTATAAATAAGTAGTCTAGCTCGATCCAAATAATAATGACCCAATGTCTTTTTTGGTTGGACCAATTCAACTACTAATATCCTACAAGTCTTCTTTTTTTTAATCTAACTTTAATTAATTATTTGAACTTAATTTTATGCAGGAATTATTAGATCAAGGAGCTAGGAAAATTGCAATGGCAGGTCTACCACCATTGGGTTGTTTACCAAGTGTCATCACACTTAACTCAAATGATACATTTTCAAAGAGAGATTGCATTGATTCCTTCTCTTCCATTGCTAGAGACTACAATCCCAAGCTCCAAACCAAGTTAAATGGCATGCAGAATAGCTTTGCAAATTTGGGTTCTAGAATTGTTTATTTGGAAGCCTATAAACCTTTTATGGACATAATTCAATACAAGAAATTATACGGTGAGTACATAATTGTGATTCGTATTCTATATTTTCAAAGAGTTTTAAGTTTTATATGACTGTTAGAAGTGTTTATGCCATCAGATTACTTAAAAATGACGGTAGATAAAATGATAATAATCCTTAGGTTATTTCAAAGTGATAGTAATGATCAGTTAGGTTAGTTCAAAATGATCCATATTTTAATAACATCTTGGTCCTTTAAGTTTGGTAAAAAATAAGTATTTTCTATTTTTGTCAAATATTTAAGAAAAAACACATAGAATCCTCCTAAACTTGACAGGACAATTTCCTTTAGCAGTTAAACTAGACAGGTGTTTAACTACCTCCTTATACATAACGGAAACTTTGACAAGAAAACATGAGCTCACATGTTGGAAGTGTAGCCATTTTCTCTAATAACTACCGTTGTCGCGGGCTAATTTTGCTATAAAATTTCTGTTTATATTTGAAAAATCATTATTATAGTCAATTAATGCTTTGGAGTTTGTTAAGCGGTTCTTCATGTCAAAATTCGAGCCTTCTCGGCATAAATATTTAAAAAGAGAAAAATATTCAATTTTGACAAAATTAAAGGATGTCTAGAGTTGTTTAAGAACTTTAGGGGACCATTGTGAACTTACCCAAAACATAAGGGACAATTTTTTAAAATTATTCTTAATGATGTATGTGAAGTCCTTCAACATATCATGTTCTCTGTATATAAATATATTTAGAATAATACTTTCATTTACTTACTAAACACAATATATATATATACATAGTATCTAAATGGATTTGCATGTATTTGAGAAACATGACAAATCTCGATCGCCTCTCTGTCCTCTCTCCTATCCCTCTTGCTACTCTCCTATGTATATGGACTATGGTATCTCATATACATGTGAATCACACCAGATACATATATTTAGCGTAATTCGCATGTATTGAGATACAAAACGAATCTCACTTGCCTCCCTCTCCAACTCGCTCACCTCTCTCCCTATTTTTGTGTATCTGGTAACAAAAATATATGATAGAAAATTCTTAATTAATGGTAAGATGCACAATATTTTAGAAGTATAAGTAATAATAGTATATATGACAGTTAAATATAACTAATTATATAGGTTTTTTCCTTTATTTATTAAAACTAATATAAATTTTTATTCATTTTGTTTTTTCTTAACATGCAACCACATGTCAAATATTTGCCCAAATGCATCAAAGTATTATTGGTGGGATTCAGCCCATCCAACTGAGAAGGCATATTATCTTATTTCTAAAGCACTTTTTCCAACTATTGATTCCATTATCAAGAACTAATAATAATACTTTGTATAAAAAATAATTTAATAATTTTGGTGCGATAAAATAAAAATAAAATGATCATCTATGAAATCAAGTTAGTTATCGATCATGTATTATATAAAAATCCAATTATGCACGATGACATGAAAGGACAACTTTACTACAATATATGAAAAGTTCTCAGGTTAGCATAATCGCGATGATTTTCATATTTCAAATCTATAATAACGCAATCGCGATGCATATTTTCCTCACGCAATTGCACAAATATGTACAAATATCTGCATTCGTCAAATTGGCTCTTTTTGAAACATGAAAAATTCAAATGAGAGATTGAATTATTATACTTACAACAATAACAACATACTCAGTGAGATTGATTTATTTATTTTTGGTTTTCCACCCGGTGTCCAGAGCCCACATTGGAGCTCCGACTAAATCTGAATCGCGCTCTGCAGGGTCCATTCGGGGGTGGCGCTCCCAACAGGATTTTCTCCATATTCAAGGCTCGAACTCGAGACCTCTGGTTAAGGGTGAAGCACACCCACCAGTGCACCACAACCCATGTTGGTAGTGAGATTGAATTATTATACTTAATTTGATAAATATGATTGTGTGGGTGTATGAATGTATGTGTGTCAAATTAAGGTTCATAGAAAGTTGACTAAAAACTCCTATACAAAATATTAGAACGCACGTTATTAGGTTACACTTATTTTTTATATATATTTATGAAGCATGCACATTCATAAATAGCCGTTTGGTGATCAAAAAGAGTATAAATTATGAGACAAGTTAATAATAATTGTATTGACACTTACACCAAACTCTAAGAAATTAATTAATTAGGGATGGTGGTTGAGAAAACTTTAAACAACATTGGAAGTGTTTGGTCCATCAAACAATTACAAGAACAAAAGCAACATTGATCATCGCAACAAAAATTATTTTTAGCGGTAATAAATATCATATTAATAAAGAATGTTAAAGTCTGTATCAATATTAATTAATTTTATTGGTTCCAGTGTCGATATAGACTCTAGGAACGTTTACAAAGAGTATCAGTTACCTCTAAAAAGAATAAATTTAGCGGCTATTAAGTTATTGTTGTTAATTGGTTGTCTCTAAAATCAATTTTATAATGTCATGCAATATATATATATATATATATATATATATATATATATATAACTCCTTGTTATAATAAAGTCACCAAAAGCCATAAGATTGAAGCTTTAAACTTTCCAAAATTTTCTTGATCAAATCACAAATTGTTAATATGAGTGGTTTATATTCTTTTATTATTCTTATATTAATTTTCTTCATGTTGGAAGCTCCAATATTAATTCAAGCTCAATCTAAGAAGAATAGTTTAGTTTCTGCCATTTTTATTTTTGGAGATTCAACAGCTGATCCTGGAAATAATAATTATATATCAACTCCTTTCAAGAGTAATTTCTCACCTTATGGAAAAGATTTTCTAAACCATGTTCCAACTGGAAGGTTTACTAATGGAATGCTTGCTAATGATTTCATTGGTAATTAATTCTTTTTTTTCTTTTCGATCCTTGAAAATAATCTCTATCATCTTTAGATCTCGCTTGTGAAATTACACTAAATATGTTGTTGTAGTTTGTAGACACTAATTAATCAATGCAAAATACTTACATTTTAAATACAGGATCTAGAGTCGGTGGATTCAGAAAAAGTGTCATCTAGTTATATGTATGTATAGATCTTGGGACAAACATATTTTTGATGTATACATACTATACACAGAAGCCCTTGACACTCTGTATCATCTTAATGAAAATCTTGATTCTGCCACTAAATTAAACTGAAAGCAATGAGTTCAATGTAAAACCTAACTATAAAACTCGTCTTAGATCCACCTCTCTCTATATATATATGCAGCTACATTGTGCTTTAAATTTGTGTTTGATTAATGCAGCTAGGTATGTTGGTGTTAAAGAATATGTGCCTCCATATTTGGATCAAAATTTGAGTATTGAAGAGCTCAAGACTGGAGTTAGTTTTGCATCTGCTGGAACTGGATTTGATCCCCTTACACCAAAAATCAGTGTATTTTATCTAATACTCATCTGTTTTTTTTTTCTCACTTGGTGTTTGGTACCTACATTGGAGTTCGATTAAATTCAGATTCACGCCGGGAAGTCCCATATTGGGGGTAAAGCGCTCCCTAATAAAGGTGACTCCATATCCAAGGGGACTCGAACCCGAGACCTCTTGGTTTCTCATCCGGTGTTTGGTACCCACATTGGAGTCCGAGTGAATTCGGATTTACGCCGAAAAGTCCCACATTGGGGTAAAGCGCTCCCTAATAAAGACGACTCCATACCTAAGGGGACTCGAACCCGAGACCTCTTGGGCTTCCTACCTGGTGTTTGGTACCCATATTGGAGTCTGCCTAAATTCGGATTTACGCCGGGAAGTCCCACATTGGGGGTTAAGCGCTCCCTAATAAAGGCGACTCGAACCCAAGACCTCTTGGGTTTCCCACCCAGTGTTTGGTATCCACATTACAATCTGACTAAATCCGGATTTACGCCGAAAAGTTTCACATTGGGGTAAAATGCTCCCTAACAAAGGCGACTCCGTACCCAAGGAGACTCGAACCCGAGACCTCTTGGTTAATTAAGTTTGAAGGACTACTTACTACTCCACCATCTAATACTCATCTGATTCTCATTAATCCTATACTCTTTCATCATTTCTCTTTATGGGATGGAAATATAGTGAGATTCGAACCCTCACCATAAATTTTGAGGATGTGTAGAAAACATATTTTTTTCATGTTCCGTTGGTCAAATTTTTTGAAAAACATCGTTTCTAGGGAAAATATTAAAGAAGTTATTAAAAAACAAATTCCACAACTGACATTGCATATTAATTGTGTCATTCTCACTTACTGACACACCAACAAATCCCACAACCCCTACCTTCATCCCCTACATTACATAGTATTTATCTAGATTATATAATTTTTTTACGATTTTTTCTTTTTTGTGGAAATATATACAGACTGTGATCTCATTATCAAAGCAAATAGAATATTTCAAGGAGTATCAAGAGAAAATGGAGGCAGCAATTGGGAAAGAGCAAACACAAAATTTGATAAAAGAAGCATTGTTCATTATTAGTGCAGGCACAAATGACTATGTTGTCAATTACAACACACTTCCAATTCGTAGTAAAAGTTACACACTCTCATCCTACACTGACTTCTTGTTACAACATGTTCAACTCTTCCTCCAGGTTGGTTACCAACTTCAACAATTTTTCTCTTATGAATACAGAAAAAAATTAAGTTATATACACTGATAATATATAATTTTAAAGTATTTTATACGATTGGTGTGATTTTATTGTTGATAGTAAGTTCTTATGTTGTCTTCTAGGTTATCATATCAGACTTGATGTAATTAAGAAGTTTTCTAATATTATTATTGGAGGTCAATCTTACTTGTTAGTATAAAAAAGAGAAATTAATTAAGTTGCTCCTGATTACGAGAATTTTATTTGCTTGATTACGAAACGTAGCAGCATTTTGATTTTAAAATGTTGTGAAATATATTGTCATTGTGTGCATAATAATAGTAAAATATATTGTATTTGCGTGCATAAATAAGTGTATCATGTGTATATAATATCTCTATAGCGGAATACATTGTATCCGCGCATGCATGTAACAATTAATAGTGAATTACATTATATCACATGATTAATAAGTGTACATGTATCCGCACATATGCAGTATCTCTGTCTAAGTGTGTGTATATATCCACATGAATAATAAGTGTACGTTATCTGCTATAAAATCTCAAACTTCATTATATTTGTGATTTTTTTAAACTACCACTATTTCAAATAAATACAAGGTCTTAGTTTGTTGTGTTACACAATTCATTACTTAATTTATCCCAATTTATGTGATACGTTTTTTTTTAGCATGCTGGAAAATAATATCACATTTCTATATTAATAAGTAATTATCAACAAAAAATATCTCATTTTATCTTTAATGAGATGATTTATAGCCACACAAATTGAAACTTATTTCACAGTACAAATTTCAAAAGTCTTTTATGTTAGATCATTATATTTTTATTAATTTGTTCCACAAAGAATGTCAATGATTTTTCTTTTCTTTGGTTTAATTTTGTGTAGAAATTGGTGGATCAAGGGGCTAGGAGAATTGGCATGGTAGGTCTACCACCAATGGGTTGTTTACCAATTGTCATCACCCTTAACTCTGATAATGCATTTTCAAAGAGAAATTGCATTGAATTCTACTCTTCCATTGCTAGAGACTACAATTCCAAGCTTCAAAATAAGTTAAATGACATGCAAATTAAGTTTGCAAATTTGGGTTCAAGATTTGCTTATTTAGATATCTATGGACCATTGATGGACATGATTGTAGGCCACAAATATGGTGAGTATATTCTAATTCTTATGTGTGGAATACGAGAAGAGTCGGGTCATAGATTGATTTTCTGTAGGTAGTCTTACCCTTAACACCTTATGAATCCGTGACTTTCTGATCAAGTGACAATAACTTAACTTACTAGTGTGTGGTGATTCCTTTTGAATAATTCTAATTTTGATATGGAAACTTAAAAACTTATTTTCACAAATCTAATAATGAATACATAACAACTAACATGTGTGTGTTCATTCATGCATTATAATCACTAAATCATTATTAATTAATACACAATCTTATTTTAGTTTTATCATTAATAATTTGTAGTAAGTTAAT
The DNA here is from genome assembly GCF_900185275.1 of Solanum verrucosum. Classification (NCBI taxonomy): domain Eukaryota; kingdom Viridiplantae; phylum Streptophyta; class Magnoliopsida; order Solanales; family Solanaceae; genus Solanum; species Solanum verrucosum. The sequence continues at coordinate 659,595 of NW_026020554.1, read as the reverse complement.
ATAATTTGATGTTAACGCTTTGTCCATTACAATATAAATATTTTTAATTACAACAATAACATATATACTCAGTATAACTTCATAAATGAGGTATGAAGTGATAGACTGTGCCTATCTTGGGATCTTGAATGACTGTTTTTGATAGACTCTCAGCTCTATAAATACTTTTAATTTTTTTTATTTTTTTTTATGATAGATTTTGAAAAGGCTAACTATGGCTGCTGTGGAACTGGCTTATTGGAAGGTGCATTTTTGTGCAACCCAAGTTCATATGTCTGCAAAAATGCATCAAAGTATGTTTTTTGGGATTCAATTCATCCAACTGAGAAGACATATTATCTTATTTCTCAAACATTTCAGCCAACTATTGATTCCATCACCAAATAGTTTTAAGTTATATGTAATATCAGTATAAGAGAAACTTTTAAATTATGAGGTTATTTTTAATTGTTGTAGCATGTTATTTATCTTATTTTTAAGCTTAATAAAGAAGTTTCGCATTAAAAAAAAGGTTTATTTGTATTATTTTTTTTAGGAAAAACTACAGAAATCTCATACATCAGGGGTTAATTACATCTTCTTCCGAAAGTTTCCTCAATTACAATAATTTTGAATTTTCATTTCTCTCGGATACATTCCTTGGTTGTTCGATACATTGCAAATGATACATTATTTAATGGGAGAGATGTATCTGAGAGGGTATAGGAATGTACCCGAGAGGGTATACCAGTATAGGGATGTATCCAAGAGGGGATTTTTGTAAAAAAATTTAAATGGTAAGAATTTTAGAGATTATGATATCTTAAGTTATGTATTTAAGAAATTTTTTAGGCCAAACCCATCAGTGGCCCCCTAAAGTTGGCTCCAAGTTTCACTTAGACACCTCAACTAGGCGATGTTCATTTTAGACATCTCATGTAGGGTCCTGTTGTGTCATTTTGATACTTTTTGCTGACATGTCAAAATGAGTGTGATACACTCAACGATAGCGCGTGAAAGGTTAATTTAGCCATTTTTTATTTTGTTTTCTCTTCTTCTTCTCCATTTTTCAAGCCACCACTTCCCGCCATTTTGTCAAGCTTAAATTCCTTCAATGGAGGTCGAATTTTTTATTCAAATTTGTTTTTAAGTCATTTTTCTTCTTCTACTTCATTGTATTACTTTTCTAAATCTACCATCACCTCCCTCCACTTTTTTGCCGGGAAAATGGATACCAACACCCATATTTCATATTAATTCTCTCTTTCTTTCTTCCTCTCCCTCTTTTCTTCCCAAAAAACAACACTAAAAAGAAAGAAGAAGAATAAATATGAAAAATAGTAAAAGAAAAGAATAAATTTTAAAAAAAATGCACAAAAGAGATTTTGAGTGTAATGAAAAAAGAGATTTTTTTTAGAATAATAATTTTATTTTATTTACTAAATAGATTTTAAAATAATTTTTAACTGAAAATAACACAGGTAATCATTTAATTGGTTGTTTGCATATGTCATCAACGAATATTACACTCTCCTTCAGTTTTTTGTTTATTGTAAAAAAAAGTGTCAAAATAATATAACGGGACACTATATGAGGTGTCTAAAATGAATATCGCTTAGTTGAGGTGTCTAAGTGAAATTTGTTGCCAACTTTAGAGGGCAACCGATGAATTTGGTCAATTTTTTATTTTTTTAAGTGACTTGATAGCGTAAAAAGTAATACACTAACGATGTAAACACTATAACAAGCAAATGAGACATTCAGTGGCTATATATATATTGACAATATTTATTATCGCAAAAATATTTAACGTCAATTGAGTTAATATTATTGCATCTAAGTTGCTAAAGTCTTTAGCAACGTTTATATAAAGTGTTAGTTATAAATATTCATATTATATTATAACCGCTAAATATAATATAGCAACAATTATATTATTCAAAGATTTCTACATTCATTCACCAATCATCGCTACTATTCCTCATCATTATCAACTAGTGTATCGCCGCCAGAGGCAGACCCACCTGGTAGCGTGAGGGTGTACGTAGATTTGGTAATTTTATTTTATTTTTGTATATATGTGTATAGATAATCTAAGAAAGGATGATATATATTTAATTATACACTCTCATAATTAGATCTATTTGGGTACACTACTGGTTGAAGCTATGATCGTATATCTTGTATCACTGTGAGTTTGAGCCTAGACACGGAGCTACTTTATCTTCAAATCTTGTGTTTGTCTCTGCTCGCCGCCCATCATCAACAACTATCACCATCTTCAATTAACCACGACCACTATTATTGTCAATCACTATAATTAATCGTCACCATCGCTAGCTACTATTTACAATCATCACTACCAACTATCAATCACCGCCATCATCAATAACAACTATATATAGTCAAGCATCATCATCATTCACCACCCCATTAGATATCACTATCATCCAACTGTCAACAAACAACAACAACCATTAGTAACCATTATCCAACACCATCCTCAATCTTGATTATTTAATATTTAGATCTTAATGCAATATGTTACGGTTTAGATATATCTGTATTCAATATCTAAAACATTAATACATATCTTTAATATTCACACGTTTTAATCTTAATAAAAATAAACATTGTTCCCTAATTTGGCCTTTTTTTTTTATCTCTTGTGTGTATATATCCGTTTCTTTTCTCACTAATCTGAAACCCGTTTGTCAGCCCAAGTCTCATTTCCCTTCACTTCTACTGTCTCTACTGCTTAAACTTACAAGCTTAGCAATGGCGGAGTCATCGGACGAGGCCATTATCGAGAAGCTTTACGAGTACGGCGAACGCCTCAACGAGGCTAAAGACAAGTCTCAGGTACGTAAAAACTCAATTTACTTTTTCAGTTTCCCGTTCTAGGGTTCGAATTTGAATTGAATCTGCATTTTTTTTTTCGGAATTGAGATAATTTTTATTGAATTGTGGTTTATTGAGTCAAATTTATGCGTAGTGGTTTTAGTTTAGTTTGATTGAACAGCGGTGTACTGAATGAAATTTGTATTTTTTTTATTTTTTGACAAGTTTCAGCTAAGTTTGAGTGAACTGTGGTGTATTCAGTCAAGTTTAGTTTGATTGAACTGTGGTGTACTGAATCCATTTTTTAAATATTTTGTTCGAATAGTTTTAGTTTGATTGAACTATGGTGTATTGAGTCAAATTTCTATATTATTTTTGGATAGTTTCAGCTAAGTTTGATTGATCTGTGGCATTATTTGGTGTATAATGTGGATGATTGTGAGAATGTAATTGACGTAGTGAAGAACAGCATGTGGTGTATTGAGTCAAGTTTGTATATTTTTTCTAGTAGTTTCAGCTAAATTTGATTGAACTGTGGTGTACTGTATCAAGTTTATATATATATTTTTGAATAGTTTCAGATAAGTTTGATTGGACTGTGGAATTATTTAGTGTATAGTGTGGAGAACTATGAATATAAATTAAGACTGTGAAGGGAAGCATGTTGCTTATTCAACCAAATTTATGTTTTTTCGAGTAGTTTAGGCTAAGTTTGTTGAACTGCGGTGGATAGAATCAAGTTTTTATATATTTTTTTTCAGAATAATTTCAGCTAATTTTGATTGAACTGTGCAATTATTTGGTGTAGAATGTGGAGGACTATGAGAATATAATTAAGGCAGCGAAGAGCAGCAGTGTTAAAGCTATGCAATTAGCAGCTCAGCTAATCCCCAGATTCTTCAAGTATTTTCCTAGTTTATCAGTCCGTGCTGTAGATGCTCAGCTGGATTTCTGTGAAGCAGAGGAACTTGGGGTCAGTCTTTTGTATTTGCCTTTTTTAAAAAAATTCCTTTTAATATCAATTTGGACCTTTCTCCATTTGTGTCTTCATCCTGGTCTCATGCTAATATTCTCTATTTCGTTTCAAATTAATCAGCTTGTTTCTTTTTCTTATGATTATTAAATTATGATAAGGTCGATTTGTTGTTCTTCCTTAGTGAGTTTTTTTCCGAATAATGGAACTTTTAGGCATGATCACATGACATGTCAAATACTACTGAGACACAAGAATGGGTGCGAGAGATGTGAATTGTCTTGCAGTTTTTAACTGAGATTATTTGTAGTAGGTTTGTCTATTCTTAATCTGTTCTTGATGCCAAAGTTGCGTGGGACTAGCTTAGGTAGCAAATAGCAACTAGGACTGACTTAAGAAAGTATTCATATTGCTGGAGGTGGATGAGGAAAATAGTTATTTCCTTTAAATTGGTTCAAGTAGATTTTTTAATTTAGAAAATCTAAGGTATTTTATTACTACAAGCACTAAAATAGTTCATATTACCAGAATATATACACAAAAAGCATCCGTTTAGCTATGCAGGGAGCTCAAAAAATCTAACATTTCATCTTGTTCACAACATCGGTTTTATTCCAACAATACAAAAGATGGAGACAAGCCCTTTTAGTTGCTGAATTGTCAAATTTGTCATCCTTCTTTCTTTAAAGCATCTATGTTTTCTCTCTTTCCATATCTTCAAAGCTGTCAGGCTACCGGAAAATGCATAAAAAGGTGGCTGACTGAGTCAGGTTCTGCTCCACACATGTAGCATATATTATATAATGAGTTACACTTATGTATCAAATTCTCCTCAGAAACACAAGCCTCATTAAATGCAGCCCAACCGAGACAAGCTACTCTAGGAAGCACTTTCACTATCACTATCCATATCAACATCAAGTAGAGTTAATTGAAATGTGCTTATTTGTAAATTTCTTTCTTTCTTTTTTAGTTGGCCATTTCAGTAAGCGTTCTATTTCTTATTTTTTGTCGACAAGCAGCGATTGGTGTGTTCAATTGCTTCATAAAATTGAAGTTAATGAATCATATGATTTGGGAACTGAATATTTTTGCTGTATGTTGGGATTTGGGAGTATCAATTCATGATTGAACTTTAGAAATGAAGATAGTTGTTTGCCGGTTCGAGAATATGAAAAGTAGTAGGGAAAAAAATAAAATCATGACATTGTGATAATTGCTTTTTCAAAGCCATCCTACGTGTATATTTATACTGCAAGTTTATTGTTGTGTTCTATCCCTGTTGTCTTAATTTTTGTGCTTAAGTGGAAAGATAAGGTACATAAGTTAAGAAAATTTATCCCGTAGAAGTTCAATACAAACATAAAGAGAGAGGAAAGACCAGTACTCTTTTCACCAGGTACATAATTGAGGTAAGCGTAAGCTAAGCCCGAACACCACCGTAATAAAATAGAAAGAAACCCTGTATTTCTTGATCTTAATCAATTTCATTTTTAGGTTAGAAAATAGGTAGGTAATGACGAAAAGGTTGTGATGAGATTGACCTTATTCTGTCTGTTACCTATTTTACATTCGGGAATTTCTCTGTTTCTTGATTACATACAAGAATTCGGTTTCATTTGTAATTATTATTTTCTTTCTAGGTCTCAATTTTCTTCAGTTTCTATTCGGTTTTTCTTTCTGTCTTGCTTTACTGCTTTTAACATGTTTAAATATCTTATTTGTAATGGAGTTCCTATAAACATTTCGACTGCATGATTTAAGTTTCTCTTCACAGCTTACAGATAAAAAAGAAAGGACTTCTCTTAACAGTACTTATGGCATAAATGAGACTAGAAGTTTGTAACGTTGATGTCTCTTGATGGGATCTTTGAGCTTTGTTTGACCAATTACTGCTTGCAGGTTCGAGTGCAAGCCATTCGTGGACTTCCTCTTTTTTGCAAAGACACACCCGAGCATCTTTCGAAAATTGTTGACATACTTGTTCAACTCCTGACTGCTGGTATAGAAATCTCTTAGTCTTTCCATCAAGAAATGTTGATTATGAGGAAAGATATGTGATCCTGACTTCTCTATCTTTCTATTCTTCCAGAGGAAAATGTGGAACGTGATGCAGTAAACAAAGCCCTTTTGTCCTTGTTAAGGCAAGACGTAGAAGGTATGTAGATTCTTTCCCACTGACATTGAAACCAATGCACATAGGTTTTTTCTGTAACTAAATTCAACTTAAACTGAGTTAAGAAATTAAATTGCTGAACTTATCAAACTGCACTTTCTTTCTTCTGGTGGATGCTATTTCATGTTTCCTGGTACCACTCTCTTAGCAAAAAGGTAGAACAATAGATGCATTAAAGCCTGGTCTACGAAAACAATGGATGTTTTGTTTGGTACCACTGTTTCAGTGTTTCTTGTATAGTGCCTTGGTAGGTGTATTGTCTTTAACTTACTCTGTAAAATGCCATAACCTTGAACATTTGTTGTGTGAAGAAAATGGACCTTGGGCCCAGCCCTATAAGCTATCTTATGAGGTGAGGATTGTTAAGATCGTTCAAGGAGACAAACATCCTATCCCTCATCCACTGTAGGACACTTACACCCCTGCAAGCCCAGATTTTGACATTTGGAGCATGGTGATGATAACATGGGGGCGCAACATTGCCTGAACCAATAATAAGGATGGATCTATACTATGTGAAGAAATTGAACCTTGAGCCGAATCAACCCCAAAAGCTGGCTCATGAAGTGTGAAGTGAGATTGCCCAAAACCATATAAGAAGACAAGCAACTCATCCCTTGTGAGTCACTTAACAATGTTTCGTTGGCTACATTGGAATAAATCAGCAAATTTATTGCTGCAGTGCACATTATATGTTGCATTTGATGCACCATTAGGCATTAACAAGCATGCTCTTCTGGTCAATACCTGGGCAACTGTTTACCATTGTTCTATTATATATACCTTGATTAAGCTACTAGTTCCAGGATTTTGCAGCCATAGGTATGCCATATTAAAATGCATCTTTTTATTACACTTATCTGAGATAGGAATTTTATTGATTAAATCCTTCTAGGAAATATGTTTTTGTCCAAATTTATAATTAGCTTAAATAAGAGCTTAAGTGTTAGCTAGGTGGATATGTCAGCTACAGACAAATATTTATACTTCAGTACGACACTGCTGAAGGATGTAGTGCACATTTGTTCTTTCAAAAGGAGGAAGATCTCCGCAGGGATGTAGTTATGTGGGTACTTTGTGTTGAAAGGAATAAAGAGCATTTGAAGGACTAGAGAATGAATTTTTACCTTACTGTTATTAAAAAATTACCAGAAATGAATTTGTACCCTAGATGACTCGTCTTTTTCCCTCCTTCGATAAACTTTTGATATGGTGACCAGAGGGTGTTGTGGATGCGGGGAAGTCAATTAATTAAGTATTTAATTATATTTTAAAGTAGATTTATTTGTTGGTTAATTATATTTTAGTAGTTTTCATTATTATTCTAGAATATGATTTATGTTTCATAGCTTCATAAGGATTAGGTTAAGCTATAGTCATTCGTTTGGAAGCTGAAGAGATTGAAGTTCTCTCTTCCATTGAACTCTAAGGTTTCAGCCTCCCTTTAATGAGCTGAATATATATATCTCCCTGTGAATCGATCCTTCCCTAAAGATCCAGAACAGAGGGCTTTATCTTTGGTTTTGAGTCAACCTTGGTGCACCCACGAGGTCCCTGTAAGTCTAGATGATTGGATGTCATTCTTAAAAGCCATGCCCTTTTGTGAGTCATCCATTTTCTTGTATTCACGTGTATATCGGGGCTTCTCTGCAAAACTAAGACACTTTCTCTAGCTGGGGATCATTTGTAAAAGCAGATGGATTAAAGATCCTTTCCGTATGCTAAGGGTACCAACATGAAAACTAAAAAAAGTATTAAATTCTAATGGAATTTTAAGCATAAAGTGCAGGCTTTATTGCTTTAATGTAGAAAGCGCAAATGTTGAGAACTCCCCAAATAACATGTAAATCATAACAACTTTTTTGATAAGAAAGTGAAGATAATTAACAACACATCCCGAGGTACCAAAAATTGTACAAACTGAGAAGACATGTTCCTTCTATATCTTGAAGGAATACCCTTAATAAAGGAATAGTAAGTATTAACAATGAACACACAATAATTTTTTTTCTTTGAATAGGTAACAACTTAGTATTATAGACCAGTACTTAGGTAGTAGTACTGAAAACCCCCTTTACATGAACACACGATAATTATTTGGACAAAAGAATTGAAAAAAGTATAATTAGGTGAAATAGTTGATATGTAGTTCTGCCTTCTTCCGAACATTGCCATTGTTAATGAGATGTAAGCCTTAGCAGCTTGGTGCCTAAAGTAAATGATAAACCACTGTCTAGGTGAGGCGAAGCACTCTTCCTATGTTGCATCTAACTTCAGGGTTTAAGCTCACTTCAAACAAGCCTCTGACAACACCCTAAAGTACTATGCAAGTTGTTTTGCTTGAAATTTAGCATCATCTTATCCCCATAATTATCTGGATTAAAATACAATCTATGAAATCCACTTCATCAAAAGAGGGGAAAAAACGAGAAAAGTAAGAAATCATCTTTTATGAATTTAAAAGGTAAGGCATGGATGTCATGATATGTTTGTGTGAGCAGTTGTAATAGTGCTTAGATGAGAATTAGTATGTAGCCTATTTTTTACAACTCTGATTCCAATTCCCGTGGTGTGTCCTTAATTAGTGAAAAAGTGGTATGGGATGCTTCTCATATCAATTTTTTGGAGTCTGTAACCTATATCTTCATGAAAATTTTGGAATCTTGGGTGCAAATTTTTTGAACTGCTGTTCCTTTTATTCCGAAGAAGAAAGAAGAAAACCCTAAGTAAAGGAAGAGAATAACCACAATCAAGCCAAAAAGAATCTTATATACATATATTACGTACACACTTCTTCTTCATAAGGTTGCATGGTATTCAACCCATAGTCCATTATGCAATCTTGAAGTCTGAGATTGAAGAGAGGTTAGAGCAGCATATAGTCAGAGGTGTGAGATCCTTTCCTGCTTCTTCATAGTTTATTTTCGAGCCGAGGATCTTCCGGAAACAGCCTCTCTACCTCCTCGAGGTACGGATAAGCTCTGTGTACCTCTACGCTTCCTGGACCCCGCTTTTGGGCATACACTGGGTTTGTTGTTGTTATTGTACACATTGATGAGGTAGAGGGAGAAAGAGAGGAGGTTAGAGGCTTAGAAGGGAGAAGAATGCCTGAAGGGTTTGCAAGGTTAACAGATAAGCAATCCAAGAAAGGATGCTCTGCAGTAGAATTAGCATGCTCGCTATGAAACTTTTCAATCACTCATTGCTTTGCCTTCTGCTAATTCATTTTCCGTCATTTTTTCATGATGCTTTAACTGGGACAATTTTTTCTGATAGAATTGCTGCTCTGTTATTAAGGCAATTTGACTTTCTTTCTGTTCCTGTAGCTTCATTGACAGCTCTTTTTAAACACATTGAGACTATTGATGAGCAGATGTCGGATGACAATCTCCGTGAAAGGACCTTAGTTTTTATTAAAGACAAGGTAATAAGGTCAACATTCTCTCTGCGGAAGCTGTTAATATACCCATTTATAAGTCTTATGTATTCTAATTGGCTATATGATTTTGTCTACAGGTATTTCCTCTAAAAGCTGAGCTCCTCAAGCCTCCAGAAAAAATGGAGAGGCACATAACCGATCTGATAAAGAAGGTAGTTAGATATTCTACTCCTGTTCTTTCTGTCCTGTAGGGAGTTAATGAGGAGATTTGTTAAGTATTTTGACTTGCATTTCAGAAGCTTTGCTTCTTCGATATTCTGCCATTACCTGTGATATCTTGTAGAGTCTACATACTATTTGATTGTTCTCTCCTAGAATATGGAGATACCTGTAATACCAATGAGGAAAAATTCCTAGATGCTAAATTCTGTATTTTCTCGACGCTCTTCAATGAGAATGTGAGAAGATTAATTGCATCTATTGCAGAGCCTACAAGATGTGACAGGAGGTGAATTTAAGATGTTCATGGATTTTTTGAGAAGTTTGAGCATATTTGGAAATAAAGCTCCTCAAGAGCGTGTGCAAGAACTGATTGAGATCATTTCAGGACAAGCTGATTTAGATGCACAATTCAATGTAAGTGTCTATTTCATTTTAGAATGTTGTAGAAATTTCTGGTTTCCTGTTGTTCTCGCAGTCAAAAAGCATCACACTGGGGTGGTTGGTTGGTTGTCTACTAATGTATTTCCCTTAGTTACTGAAAGTATTGATTATCCTCATCTTTAGAACCAACAGTTGGATGATAAAAACTTTTCACTGCAGTTTAGTTGGTTTTCATATTAGCAATTTCATCCCAGGGTGAAAACTTTTACAATCTGTCATTGGATTGAAACCCATAAACTCAACACATTGGGTAACTTCTGTCCCGGATTTCACACATTAAATCAACCAAACTAGTACGAATTCCCAAAAGCCTTGGAGCTGAACAAATCTGTTTGAAACCCTTTATAATAGAACTGATCTAAACCTTAATACATGAAAACTTTAAGCATAGAGGTTCGTTACCATTTTCAAAAAAAAACTTTAAGCATAGAGGTTTCACTCTGTATCTGCTTTCTTGGCGTGTAGCACTTAAAGCACTACATGAATGAAACCTCTGAATTTTTTTGGATTACTAAAATTGGTATACTAAATGTGGTGTACGTTGTAATTCGTACATCACCTGTATCAATAGAAATCATATGCCGTCCGGAATGAATTAGATTTCTGCTCTATGTTCTCCGTCTTCTTTCCCTGTGAGTCCAAACTTCTTGTCTGGTAAACTTCTGTACCATCTGTCCGCTTGTTAATCTGCAGGCAGCTAAAGAATTCCTTCATCTGAATTGTTTAAAATTGCAGGTTTCAGACGGAGACCACATCAATCGATTGATAGCCTGTTTGTTTATGGCTATTCCATTTTTCGAGGTTTGTCCTTATTTTTAAGTACTTCATTACTTTTTCAGTGCTTAATACAAATTATCATGCCTAACGGTTTCTATGTTTCATGCAGAGGGGTGCCTCAAATAGCAAATTTCTAAATTATTTGAATAAACATATTTTCCCAGTATTTGACAAGGTAATACCTGAATTCCTTGTATTGTAGCATAATACTTATTTGGTTCCCTTATCTGCTATGAAATGTAGCTATCGCATTGGGTATAATTTAAGTGTTTGAAACATATTTATCTAGTATTGTTTCAAATAAGAAGCTAATTTGTCAAAGAAAAATTATAAAAAAACAATCTTTCTTTGTTGTTGTGGATATTAATTTGTTCTTTTGGTAGTTCAAACAATTGTTCTAACCTATTTTTGTCATCAGCTTCCTGAAGAACGGAAGGTAGACCTGCTCAAAAACCTCGCAGAGAGTGCACCCTATACAATTCCTCAAGATTCGAGACAGATCCTTCCCTCTGTTGTTCAACTATTGAAGGCAAGTATTTAGTTTTCCTCAGTTCTGGTTAGAGGCATCTTTATACATGCAGAAAATTGTAGGGTTGATTAACCTCTATATATTCTAAATGTTACTCCTAGATCCATATATATATTAACTCTACCTTATATTGTTCCATGAACAAGGTGAACTTTTGAATTTGAACTATTTGAAAGATAAACCTTTGCAGTTAATCATTTTCCTTATGAAACTTTTTATTCTCTTTTAGAAATATATGCCTCGTCGAAAAGCGGGAGAAGAGATGAACTTTACTTATGTTGAGTGTTTGCTGTATACTTTTCACCATTTAGCTCACAAGGTACGTCTTTCTCTTGGATACATATTGTGTATCTGCACATTGAGTTCTCACCACTTATTTGTTGTCGGATAGGCGCCAAATGCCACCAATAGCTTATGTGGTTACAAGATTGTGACTGGACAGCCATCTGATAGGCTTGGGGAAGACTTCTCGGAGAATTACAAAGAGTTCACAGAGAGGTAATTTGTTAGTTAAACTTTTTTCTAAATTTTTGATCTGGAATTCTCATCCTGCACCGAGTGCATATATCAAATAATGTTCTTGGAATATTAAAGTTAACATTTAAAAAAAAATTATAATGTTCTTGAATTTTTTTTTTCTTTTTTACCGAGTCATATGCGCACTAATTTTGCCTATTAGCAAAGTTGTATGCATTGGTTGCTGCATGGAAAGTAGGAATATTCTGCCAGGATAGAGTAATAATCAAAACTTCTCAGGTCTAAGTGGTCATAATGTTAAAATGTAGGCCATCTTAAGTAAGGTTATCTTTGACTTTTGATAGTTAGACCTCACAATATTGAGAAAGGTGGTTCAACTGCAGTAGATTATAGTGATTTTGTTAGTTATCAATCAGCCCAGGAAGAAATAACTTACTGAAAAAAGCTTGATCATAGTTTGTGTTTTGTCTTGCTCTATAGAGCTTATTCGTAATTGAAGACATTCATTCCAGGTAGTGCTCATAGTTATTGGGGCTATGTTGCTTGGACTCTCCAAAATTAGTGCCGCACCCGTGTTATACCTTTAAAAATGCACTACTTTTGAGGATCCAATAAGTACCCGGAGGCATTTTTAAGGAGTCTGAGCAACATAGGTTGGAGGTGCAAGGTACAAAAAGGAATAGATAATACTAGCAATGACACCGGGAAAAGAGAGGAATGCACAATATTTTTTCTATTCAAATTGGTTCTAGCAAGTGTGGGAGGAAAAAGAGGACGACGATGAGACTAGCAATGGCCTAGGAAAAAGAGGAGCACCAGTTGAGGATTGGGAGGAAAAGAGGAGTGGGCAAAGCTGGAGCACATACCTTAAAGAATGGTGAAGAAGCTCTTTGTTTGTTTGTGTTTTCTTTTGGGGTGGGTGGGGAGGGGGTGTGTGCAGTGGGTGGGGGGTGGGGTGGGGAGTGAGAGAGAACGAGATGAGTGGAGAGAGGGGGGTCCTAGAGGTTTCTGTCAATTTCTATGCTAAATCAATCATTATGTATGCTTCCATTATTTTTCCTTTTCATTGATCTGCTATAGTATCATAAACACAATTGAAAAAGTATATAAAACCAATATTCCCAATAAATATATATAATCCTAGAAGAGGAAAGACATAATTACTGGACTGTACTTTTTCCCTAAGCAAGCTATCGGAACCTTGCTAACTGTGGTAGGCTATAGGTGTGCAGTTCACTGATTGGGTGGTGTCAATGATTATGTCAAACTCCCATGTTGGAAGCACTTATCCTTTTAATTTACTGTGCTTTTTTTTTCTTTTCTTTTTTTGTTAACCGTGGTGTCCGGGCCAGCTAACTTGATGTGCTTTAGGAGTGGCAAAATAAAAATTAGCCCATGAAAATATGTTCCGCCCGTTTATTAATTCAACCCGTTTTGACCCACCCAGCAGCTCATCCAAAAGTTAAAAGTTGGGCTGATATGTAGCTCAAATTGATTCATGAGCTTAAATGAAAAGGTGGAGACTCATATAACCGATCCCCACTTATATTGGATTGAGGTGTAGTTGTATAAGAAATCAAAGAAATTAAAACTTGGGAACAGCTGGGCTATGACCTATTGTTTTAGCCCACTTGACCCAACTCATTTCAGCCGAAGTAACCTTTGGGTGGGTTATTGACCCATCCATTTCTTAACACAACCTGTTTTTATCCGTCAAAACTCAGCTCAACCCGCTTATTTGACACCCCTACTGTGCTTGCATTCCTTCAAGTCTTGAATTCACTTATCTTCTTTGGTATTTGATTCAGGTTAAACTGTGTTGAAGAGCTTGCTAGGGCTACCATTAAGAAATTAACTCAAGGGATGGTGGAGCACAATAAAGCATTTGCTGCTGCTAAATCTGATGAAGAAAAGGAAAAAATCGTGAGTGCATTCTCCAGGTTCTATCAAAATGTTTTTAAAATGCGACTTAATGATGCACTATTTGAGCAGTAAAATCTTTTGGGTTCTGCAGAAGGCTCAAAAGCAGAATACTACTACAGGGCTGAGGACTTGCAATAATATACTGTCTATGGCACAGGTAATTAAACTGAATTTTAAGACATAGAAATACATTTTGAATTTGCTTATGCGAGACTGTCTTGAATCAACTGTTATCTATGATTACTCAGCCATTACATGCAAAAACACCTTCATTCATCGGGGACAAAAAAATCAACCTTTCTTGGAAGGAAGTTGTGAAATCTACAACACCAACGACTGCAACTTCAACTGGGTATGTTATTGTTTGAACTACTAAACAGAAAGAGGGTGTGGTTACACTAAGTTTATCTGACTAATTTGGTCTCATAATTAATATTGTTGCATGGATTATTAACTGGATGCAAAGTGATATATAATATATATCACATTAGTGAAATGAGATGTCGAGTATAAACCCCCCACCCCTGCTTTAGTAATAACATTGATTTGGATTCAATCAATACTTATAGTGATACAACTCAAACCAGGTTTCATTTATAATAGGCAAGTTACATATGAAAACTGTCTTCCTTCAGCCCATGCATAGTGTTTCATTCTGATTGATTTGCAGTTTTAACACATTTATCGGTGGTCAGAAAAGCTAACTGCTATCCCCAGAATAAGCCTCTAGTTATTATGGAATTCTATTTTTCTTTGTAGCCACTTTGATGCTCGGTTTTAAGTAATTCAATCATCTGATATCATTTTACATTTGTATATGATTTTGGTGTCATGCTAAACTATTCTAGCACTATTTTAATATAGCACAAAAACCATGACCCAAGACATAAACTAGTACAAAAAGAATGGTCTTCTTGGCTTACTGTTTGTCTATCATCCCAAGATGCTTTTAGGTCTCGAGTGTTAATTGTTTGAACTCTAAGCTTTTTTTGATTTACCCGTCATTTGTTATTTGCCGACTGTTATTGTTAGTTATTTACTCAAAATTTCATTCAATATTGGAAGATTTAGCAGAGGCTTATGTTCTTTTAGGACGGTCACTACCTACCTTTTCATAGACTTTCTCATCTTACCTTAGTTTTGTCCCTTTCTTTATCCTCAGAGTAAAACGACCTGCTGGTGCTATTAATGGTTCCAGTAGTTCTGGACCAAAGAAGGGTCGGGGAGGTGGTAGCATGCAGAACCAGCTCGTTGATAGAGCTTTTCAAGGACTATCATATGGAGGGAGAAGTTCAAGAGGTAGAGGCAGAGGAAGGGGTTTTCGTGGAAGGGGAAGAGGAAGGGGGGGATATCACTAACCCAGATCCGCCTCAGTGTGATATGTTAGACTTCCCTGTGAACTGAAAAGATGCAGAGACACCGGTTTCGTCTTAGAGATGCATTTTTGAGAAGTAGTCAGATGATTTATGGATTCGGAAACGTAGTTGATCCCCTGTACACGTAATGATATATAGACTGTCAATTCTAATGTGGCAGTCGGAAGCTGATCTTTCTCAAGATACTCTCACAATTACCAGCAGTTTGCGCCCTTACTCCGGTCAATGTTTGGTAGCAAAGGAAACGAAAAAACGAACTTTAGTTACAAAAATGATTTTAATGGAGATTTTGTAGTATTTGATTTGATTTTTATTTGGAAGACATCGTTTTGTTGTTAATTTGTGACATAATTTATTTAATTTATTGTCATCGTCGTTTTAGTAAGCTCTGTATTTGAACTGTTTTAAGTGTGCGTAGATACCGTTGAACTTTTTTTTAGTATATGAT
This sequence comes from Solanum verrucosum, assembly GCF_900185275.1. Taxonomy (NCBI): domain Eukaryota; kingdom Viridiplantae; phylum Streptophyta; class Magnoliopsida; order Solanales; family Solanaceae; genus Solanum; species Solanum verrucosum. The sequence goes on along the minus strand of NW_026020554.1, from coordinate 644,054 downwards.
AATATCAGTAAAAACTTACCTGCATTGTTATACTGAACCAATTTGAGTTATATATTAATTAATAATTAATCATGGATCACTCAAGGATACGCACACTGAAAATTGTAGTATTAGGTGTAACTTTATTTGACCTGATCAATTCGATTATGCACTCGCCATAAAACTAAGTTTTGAACACGAAAAATTCATTGTTCAACTCTTTGACAACATGAAAAATATCAAAAGCTTTGTCCTTCCACTATATCTATCCAAGGATGGAAATGCAGGGGCCTTTCGTGTCTCCTCCATTAAAGAATTGAGGTTTCATAGTCACTAATCAATATGTTTTTCTCTCCCTCCTTTCTTCGTTTATGATTTAATATTTTATATTTTATATGAGATACAACAAAATCTATTTGTTTTTTTTTTTTCATTTAAGTAGACTCGAGAAGGACGGTAACAAATCTTTAAGAGGGAATTAGAAAAGTTTAGAGTTTCTAAACACTAAACTAATTTATTATGTAGAACATGATTGAAATAAATAGTTTAGTAAGCATTTGGACAAATCTATTGAGATATTAAACGATCAGATATTAAAATGTTTAATTATTAAATAAAGTGGTCCCGTAGCTCAGTCGGTTAGAGCGTTGGTCTTATGAGCCGAAGGTCGCGGGTTCGAGCCCCGCCGGGACCATATGAGATTTAAGTCAGCCATGATTTTTTTTGGGCCTAACATGAAATTCTTTTCTTGTCCAATTAAAAAAATAATATAAGAAAATACTTTTCAAGAAGAAAAAGATATTTTTTGGCTATATATTTAGGGAACTTCACTTTTGAAAAATATATACTTCATGAGAATTGAACACCAAGATTTTAGTATAGATATTTTGGGGCTAATAGCTTTACCAGAAAAGGAGGAGGGGAGTACATATCAACCAAAAACCTCATTTGATCGTCAAGACGAGTTAGGTGGGAGGGACTTCTCTTGATAACACTTTATTTTCTTGAACTGGCTAATTAATTTGAAAAATACTTTTATATTAATATAAAAGCAACAATATGTACTTAATTAAAATTTCAAAGGTTCATTTTTAGCTTTTGAAGAATTACTTCACTCCTATATTTTCTATTCTTTTTTTAAAATAAGCATTTTTTACTACTTAAAAACTTGTTCAATCAAACTATTAATCAACAAAACCAAATACTAATAAGAATAATTAAGATCTTGTAATTGCCTAGCATGTGTGTTGAATTGTTATCATCACCCTACTTTTGTGCTTGATTATGATTGTTAGCATTGTTATATAAGTGGAGTAATATAATCACCCTCTTAAGTTACTACTTAATAAAGTAAATCATATCAAATTAATTTAATTTATCATGATAAAGTAGTTTAATAAAATGAAAATATACATTAATTGTTCATAATTAAGTGATAAAAGTATACGTGCAGATAATATCATATATTTATATTATTATATTATATAATTTGATATAAATATCAATGTGAATAAGCTTTTGTCCTCTTATAGTTTCTCTTCATTTTTTAATCCTACTTGGCTTTGTGATTGATCTCATTTGTTTGAAAAATGAGAGTTGGCTTAAAAGTTTCAATTTGATGTAATTATACTTTTTTGACTTTTGACTTTTGACTTTTTAATACTAGGGAATTTCTAAAATATTCTTTTTCATAGTATGACTTTTAAAAGAGTAAAGTGGGCTCATAAATAAGAGATCTTTTGGTGGGATTGAGACCTTATACCTTATGGTTTAGTTAGTTTACACACTAATTATTTTACATTATAATGTAAAGATCATTTACACAGTGTTTAATAATAATGAAAGGGCTATGTGATGATTAATAATGAAAAATATTGTTATATATAAAAGGGCAGTCTAATTATACATAAAATATTCTGCATTAGCGAGGTTCGAAGAAGGATTGCATCCTAAGGAATATGGTTTAATTAGTTTATTCAAATATACTATTAATAATTGTTTTCACTGTTTGAATCAGTGACCTATAAGTCACATTAAAATAACATTATTTTAGAAAGATAAATATATCTTTGAATAATCAATTAATCCCTATCTCGCTATTGTACATATTCTTATTATTCCACATTTTATTCAACATAAACCAATAAATAATTTTTCGCCTAACATAATGCATGTGTTATTTGATACTATCAATCAACTAGCCATCCTTCAATGTATGTGGCTATGCTACCTCTGTTTGCCACAAAAAATTCCAAATAAATAGCACCTCTTTTGAGTTCTTAAGCAACCATTGTATTAATTATATTATATATTATATTATATACTATATAATAAGTGGTATGAGATAAATCATTATCAGCAGATTTGTTATTTTCCTCGTTTTAATTTATTTGTTACTATATTTTATTAATTAGTTCTAAAAAGAATACTATATTTTTTATATTTAAAGTAATTAGCTTTAAATTTTTGTTTTATCTTTAATAAGAATCTCTTATAAATGACACGAATACTATAACATGTTTAAGATCATAACTCACACATTTAAAAGAAATCCTAACAACCAGAAAATATATTATAACATGTTTAAGATTATAAAAATTTAAAATTGTTATTTGTGCATGAAACTTTATACGTAATCAAATTGTATCACATAAATTAATATACGGAGCACAAATTTTAGGAGGAAAACAATGCCATAAAGCCGTATCATGAGGGTTGGTTCAGCAGTCGTTGTAGCTGTGTATTATTGACTTGAATACATAAATTAAAGATTTGATTGAGATTTGAGAATTGATGAGAGTTGCTTAAATATAATACGATGTTGTTTGTTTTGATATTGTTGTGTTGTTATAATGAAATATTGTTATAGAGAACATACAATATAACATAACATGAATGATCGATTTCACAAATTAAAAATATAAAAATATTATTATGGAGAGATTTGAATATATAAATGGAATTAATATAAAAAAGATATAACTAATTTTGATATTTAACTAATTGTTTTTACTTTCACTCTTGAATATAGTTTTTATTTGCTTTAATTATTAACTCATAGGAAAGAAAACGTGACCAAACCTAATTCACTTGCCTTTAATCATATTTTACAAAATTTAACTAAGTTTATACTAAAACAATTTTTTTCCAACAAACAATAACATATGCAATTACACCAAATTCATTGTTTAATAAAATATACATTGTATTTATCAACCATCCAAACAAGCTGTTATATGCTATAGTTCTTTGGTAGTTCAACTCCTTTAGGGGCAAAAAAATATTCTGAGCTGTTGTTGTCAAGCTGAAGCCTGAAGGGCCATGGCCAATCCACATATTTTTTCACACAAATGACAAAGGTATAGTACCTACCCTTTTGCTTTTTTGCTTTTACATTCCTCACATTATTTCTTCTCTGTCACTCATACTATTTTGCAATTCCAAAACTGTAATCATTACTCTTTTTTTCTGTGTGTTTTCAGGTATACCCTTTTGCTTGCAAGGGCTTTTGCTACTACTGTGGTATGTTCTTGTACCCACAATTTAATTTTTTTTATGTTCAAAGTTTTCAAGATTACATTTTTATGTGTTCTTGTTACTCTATGGTGTTAATATGTATCTGGGGTACTCTTTGTTTGACCAAAATATTTTGTCCACAGTTTATTTCCTATGTTTAAAGTTTCAAGATTGCATTTTTATGTGTTCTTGTTACTCTATGGTGTAAATATGTATCTGGGGTACTCTTTGTTTGACCAAAATTTTTTGTCCACAATTTGTTTCTTATGTTCAAAGTTTCAAGATCACATTTTTATTGTGTTCTTGTTACTTTCTGGTGTAAATATGAATCTGGGTACTTTTTAATTGACCAAAATTTGTAAGGAGAAATGAGGATGTGTGTGTGTTGATGTGGGAAAGAAGTCAATAGTAGTGTTTAGCTCATTGGATTATTAGCTCTGTGATATTGCTTCCTTACTGAAAGTAGAAGCGAATAAGGGTTTTGATTTGGCTGCTCTGGGTGTTTTTTTTAACCTACTAGTAGAGTTAAGAGGGCTAGAGGTGGAGTCAGGATTTGAACTTTATGGGTTCTAAATTCTAGGATAACGATATTAAATGTTAGTAACTGGGTTCTGAATTTTAATTTAGTACATATTTGATTAATTTTCTTAATATAAATACAAGATTTGAGCTAAAGCTATTAGGTTTGGCTGAATGTGTATGTTAGCTTCTAGCCCTGCCCCTGGTTATGCTTTAAGTACTGCAGATCATCTGCAATGATCTTCCTGCGACCTGTCTGTTTTATTTTAGACATAGGGTCGGGTTCACATGGTTGGTAATTGGTGGTGGTGGGATTTGTGCACCATGATTAGTTTGAATTTAATTAGATGTTTCTGTGTGTGTTAAGTAATTTGTTAATTATATATTTATGCTAATTCTGGCTCATTATCCTAAAAGAGTAGCGAGTGTAATGGGTTAATGATACTCATGTCCTGGATCGGCCTCTGTTTAGACAGAATCTTTCACTATCTAGTTGGAGCTTTTGTTGTGTACCCCTATTGATATATGGAGGAATGCATGTTAGACCATAAACATATATTAAGTAATGCTTGATCAATTTGTTTAGAACACCTTATGGCATTTATGATTGGTGAGGGAATAATTAATTCTGAACAAAATTACGAATAGGTCTGAGTTAGTTAGACATTGCTACATGGTTATATAAGTTTGACCTACAAGGAGTTTCGTGCATAGGATGTGGAGTTATTTGTATATGAGGCGATTTCTACTACTGTATTGGACAATTATCGTTGCATTTGCTTGATATGCTAGCACAAAGTTTCATTAAGCAGTAGGTAACGTTTTAAGTACATACTTTTGTGATGATAGATGATGCAAGGTATGAGGTATCGGATTTTTAAGTATTATTTTCATGAATGTGTTATGTAGTCTATAATTGAAACTTTCTAGGTTGTCTGAATGCATGTGTCTATTTTAAGGTTTTGGAATAATTCTTCTTACTTCTTTGGCCCACTAAATCATTACATCACTTGCACTCTCTGATTGCTTATTCCCCATGAGCTGTAGTTTTAATTGCACTTTAAGTATTAATAAAGCACATATATCTTGCTGTTATTAGAAAAGTTCCCTATAATATAACATGTGATAGGCTGGCAGAATTTATTGCAGAACTTTGACTTTGGTTGTTCTGAATAGTGGTTGAAAAACTACACCTGAATTCTAAGTTATGCGTGGTTGCCTCTGCAAATCTTCATTATATCGCTCCGTTTGTACCTTCCTTGAGAGAGTGTAGTCCTCCTAAATCTCCCACTTCAGAAGCCAACGCCTTCTTATTTTCAGTTTTTTCGGTTGAAGTCACATTTCCTTCTATAATAATTGTATTTATAAGTCCAAATCTTCCTTCTTGATGCAAACCATTTAAAATATCTTCATTTCTTCCATCCTCGGATTCACGTATGTATTAGACGTGGCTTATGAAAAGTAGAAAACTTCATAACTGATACTCTTTTCTTTTTCAATTTGTTATGTCCTGCAGGGTAAGACATATATATATATAACAAGCATCTGCAATGGGTTCTGGATACTGGCTTAAAAATGTAATCAGTTTACGAAAAGCAAAAGATGGCAGATCGAAAAGATTAAAGGTAAGCCTCCCAACGACTTATTGTATCAACGATTTTTGTTTAACTTATGGATTTTAGAAGCTGTGGATCATTCTCTTAATATATCTTAGTTTCCAGACTCAACGTTGAGATTTACATAATATGATAGGTACTATCAACTGTGGACAAGGAAGTAAAGGCAGTTGACAAAGAATACTCCCTCTGTTTCAATTTGTTTGTTTTACTTTCCTTTATAGTCCGTTGCAAAAAGTATGCCTCTTTCCTTTTTTGGCAACTCTTTAATTCTAACTTTCCACCACATGACATGTTTAAGACTACAAAATTAAAGGGTATTTCGGTACGTTCAACATATCTTTAGTTTAGGACAACAAGATTCATAGGTTTTCTTTACTTTCTTAAATTCCGTGCCAAGTTAAAACCAGACAATCAAATTGAAACGGAGGGAGTAGTTTGTTTAAAGGTTTTGTTTGCTCTCTCGGGACTCAGATTGATTCCTACAATGGTGCTTGTTATTAATTCCATTGTGTGTCATGTGGCTTGACTAAAAGGTTGAAAGAGTTATGTATGTCGCTTAAATAAATAAGTATTCTTAAGACGGGAAGTGAAATTATTAACGGATACCCTCTCATACACCATGATTCTATTTTAGTCCATTCCTTCAGTTATTTTCATGAGTTGCTTTCTTCTCCAGTACTAGATAAGATCAATCAGATTCATAGTTTTTCTTGAGACAGGGAACTTCTATTGGACACAAGGAGGATGAAAACTCTCAGAAAGAGCCTTCAAGAAGAACAAATGGTGCCTCTGTCAAAAAGCACAGAGAAATGGGAATTCCTTCTGAAGATAACGCAGCCATAAGGATTCAGACAGCTTTCCGTGCATATATGGTAACATAAGTTTGGTTAACTCCATAAGTTATAATTTGCAATAGGGATGATCATGAGTGCCTCAACTTGTTTCCCTACAGTTATCCAAAGAAAATGCTACAACTCTTTCTGTAGGTTGAATATATGTTTTCTCCTTTTCCAGGCAAGGAAAACTTTGCGTCGCTTGAAACGGATATCAAGGTTACATTCTATGACACAAGGCCCTTCTGTGAAAAAACAAGCTTCGACAGCCTTGAGCGCTCTCCATTCATGGAACAGGATACAAGCCGAGATTAGAGCTTGTCGTGTTCGTATGGTCATAGAAGGACGACTTAAGCAGAAGAAACTGGAGAATCAATTGAAGCTAGAGGCAAAGCTTCATAACTTAGAGGTTACACTTAGCCATTTTCTTCTGCTCTTGACTGGTTTTATACTAGATTTTCCGTAGGATATGATGCCTTCATATCTTTATTTGCTAGCATCTTTTTTGCTCTCATATACCTAGTTTTTCTTTTATTTATTTTTTCCGGAAAAGGGTCAAAAATGTCCTTATACTATTGCGAAATTATATAGAAATGCGCTCTGTTAATAGTTTGGTCCAAAAATTACCAATGCGTCTGTCATAAACAATGAAAAAAAAAAAGAAGAAAAACTTCCACTGTCTAGGTACTCCCAAAAAAGGAATATATATTAGTTATGAGTAGGATCATTTTGAACTACTTCCATGTTCTGAAATCTAAACCTTTTTTGGAGTTAACTACACAGTTACCTGTGATTAATCTGTCTCTAAGACGATACGTGGATAACAGACTAAGTATTATTTGTATGACAATGACGATACATTTGAAGCAGTGTATCAGAGATCTGATTGGATCATAATCCCTTACCATAAAATAGCTGCATGTGCGGCAGCACCAACTATGAGAAATCCTTATCGAATGATTATTCATTCCCTCATAGGAGCTGTTCTTTCACAAAGAAGGTTCTTCGTGCGCAATAACTTCTAGAAGCTTAGATATATGATTCTTATGCATCTTCCCATTTCCATTCTGGATTAGATTCACACCAAATGAACATTCTAAAACACATGAACAACCACACTTCATTAATGCAAAGTTGTGCCTCCACGTCATCCTTGGTCAAGGTTGCAAATTTATTGTTGCAACGGAGTTCTGTTGTTTCTGGCTTAGCTTAAAGTGATTCACCCAAAGTCACTTGAAAAACAAATTATTACAAAGTATATTAGGAATGGTACTGCAATTAAAAGGTATAAGTGGCAAGGAAAGCCAAAAACTTGCACAATTTCACATGTAAATTTAGCAAGTGTTCCAAGACCATTAAAAGGTCCGTAGTCACTGGAGTACAAGTGGCCAGTGGGAACACTATTGATCCTCCTAGGGGGTGGGTTGGGAAACAAAAAGGCCCGTAGTGGAAGAGGTGGATTTCAACTAATGCTAATTAGACGTTCCACTCAAATGTTCTAATATTTGAGATAGTTTACCTCCATGTTGCTTGGACTCTCCAAAAATGTTGTTGCACTTGTGTCAGATACTTAAAATATTTCACTATTGGAGGATCCGACATGTACCAGTTGATACTTTTTGAAGAGTCCGAGCAACATAGGCTTAACTTCACAAGTTTTTTGGCCCTGCATTATGCAGTATTACTTCTCTAACATGAGCCAGTGGCTGACAGGTAGAGTGGAGTGGTGGCCCTGAAACAATGGAAGTGGTTCTATCAAGGATACATCAGAGAGAAGAAGCAGCAGTGAAGCGGGAACGAACTATGGCATATGCATTTTCTCATCAGGCATGTTCATTTTATACGATTCTCTAGGTTATAGTATTTTCATTGTCCATTTCAGAACAAGAATCATCATTGTTCGGAATATTATGTCACAGTGGAGAGCCAATTCCAACCCAATGTTTGGATCAAGTATCCATGATTTAGGCAAAGCTAATTGGGGCTGGAGCTGGACAGATCGCTGGATCGCTGCTCGACCATGGGAAAGCCGAATCCCTGTTCAATCAAGTCCAAAAATTGCCAATAGAACAGCAAGCAAGACTCCTAAAAGTTACAAAACTCAAACAACAAAAACACCAGTTTCTGTTAAATCAACTTCTGCCAATCAGAAACGTGCTATGAAGCCTCGAAAGCTATCATACGAAGCAGCTGATAAACTAACTGCACAGAAAGGAATCAACAAAGTTGAAACAAGCATTGACAAACAGGAGGTGGTATCTTAGAAGCAATTGAAAGAAAGATGATCTGTTCAACATAAGACGCGTTTCTACAGTTCCGATGAGGATCAAATGATGCTGAAAAACTTGAAGATGGATATGTGTCTGAACAGTGAAGTGAAGTTTGCCAGTCTTTCGTTTAAATTTCCGAGCTCTTCCGAGCTTATGTATATGAAAGAAAAAAAAGGTTTTTCATTGGTTATAATGTGTATAGATAAAGCATTTCTGTTATAGGTTCAGAGCTCAGAATATTCAAGTTTGAATGTTCCTTTTTATTGTGTTTGTTGCCAATTTTTTTACTCAGAACATCTGTTTTGTACAAAATGTAAAAGATATTGCAGCGTGTTTTTGGTTATAGTAACATCTTATTGCTTGGTGATACTTTGTTTTTGGTTATATGTATCCCATGTTGATTTCATATACAATACATAAATAGACACTTTAATTTGGTCATCATCAGTTGAACACTTCGACTTTCATTATAATCATCTAGACTCTTCAACTTGACACAGGTGTCTCGCGGACACGTTAACTTTGAAAAGGCATATCTAGATACCTTTAAGGGTGCATTCTCAAAGTTAGGGTATTTACGGGGTCTAATTTAAACCAAGTGAATTTGGAAAATCATAAAAACTTTGATATCATACCTCTTCATCTTCATAAAAAAATCGCAAAGCACGATCATATTTTTTAGGCGACAGTTCTAAATTTTTTGAAGTTTAGATTATTGGAGACATGAAAAATGAACTATTAAGGTATCAAAATGAATTATGTGAACAACTTGATGGGTGGTGAGTGGGTGGAGGGACTTATGACTTTAGCCTTTGTGAAAACAAAATTTTAAAGTTACGTTCGGTAAAAATATGACATTTTCTTAGTATGGACTAAAAGGAAAAGTATGTCACATAAATTGGAACAAATGGAGTAATATCTTATCCACCTCTATCCAATGCTCACTAGAGATGAGAAATTGAATTTTCACAAACAAAATGAAAGTCCAGATAGTCAATTAACTGAGTTACTCAATTTTTTTCGATATAAAATAATTTAAACTAGACATTAATGTCTTATTCAATAAAAGATAAAAGGAAAAAAATGAAAACAAAAACAAAGGACAGAAATCTTAATAAATTAAAAGTGAAGTAAATATTTTGACTGTTGATGAATAGTGCAAAAAGTTTAATGTGAGCATGCCTATAATAAATATGTAACCTCCATATGACAATCAATCATTGTAACCAAACCAAAAGAGGAAGCCCTAGCTAGGTTTGTTTATTAACTATTCCTACTATTCACTTTATGTGATTCAAAATAATTATTATTTAGAGTAACAAATTTTTTATCCTTTTAAATATTTGAATAGTAAATTATTATAACTTATAGTATTTTTAAGAGTAAAAAATAATTCATTAAGACATTATTAGCTACTTTTTTCATACCTCTTGTCTTAGTAAACTTTCAACTAAACTTAATAATCATGTCGCTCTGTCGATAAAAGTTAAATTCTTAAAAAATGCATTAAGAAGATCTCAACACTTTTATCCAATTCAAATTTTTAGAGCAAACCTAAATGAGTCGTTATTTTGAAAGAAATTAAACATTTTATATCAAAATTTACTAATTATTTTTTTTAAAAAATAATTTTTATCTTTATACTCCGAATTGTCTCACATAAAAAGAAGAGAGGAGGGAGGGTGTATTAAACTTGTAAAATAAAATGGCCTAATAAACCTAGTCAATAGTTTTATGATTTTTTTTTCTTTCTATTTTTGGGGAAATCCTTTATTTAATGTCCACCAGATAGACCTGCCCACATGAATGAAAAGCTACTTTCTTGTAGTCATCATTGCTAGATGGAACTCTTCATATGAAAATCACAATTCCATGGACTCACATGGTGTCAGCCTCAGGTTTTGCAGAGGAAATTCTTGTTATTTCCTTCGTTTTAATTTATTTATCTGATTTTTACTTTGGTACAATATTTTAAAAAATAATAAATAAGACTTTTGAATTTCGTGATCCTAAACTAAAGATATGTAGAATGTATCAGAATGTTCTTTAACCATATGATCTTTAACATGTCATGTAGATAGTTAGAATCAAAGAGTTGTAAAAAAAAAAAGACATCCGGCTTGAAATAGACAAAAAAAGAAAAGTAATACAAACATATTAAAAAGAAGAGAACATTAGTCTGTGTTCAAATTAGTAAATCAGACAATTGAAATAATTTAGAAACCGAAAAATAGAAACTTTGAAGAAAGATATGTAGAATGTAACAGAATGTTCTTTAATCAAATGATCTTTAACATGTCATGTAGATGGTTAGAATCAAAAAGTTGTCAAAAAGAAAAGAGACATTCCACTTGAAATAGACAAAAAAAAAATAAAAAAAATACAAACATATTGAAATGAAGAGAATATTAGTCTGTGTTCAAATTAGTAAACCAGAAAATTGAAATAATCTGGACCGAAAAATAGAAACTTTAAAGAAAAATATTCGAGATCACAAAATTTAGTTTGTATCCTTAAGTAATTTAATCCCCCGATGTATCCGAAATGTTGAATTACTTCCTCCCAAAATAAAAACAGATATAGATATAGCTGAAATAGCGATGCCTCAAACGCTTACGACTTTGTTGAACTCAAAGATAGGTACAAATCACATGAAGACTCAACTTTCTGTTTATAAGAAAATATACGAAAGTAGTTCGCAATCAAATCAAAATCCGAAGCCAAGTCGAGCAACGACAACGGCATGAGAAGAGACTTTCTTCTCAACTCATTGTGAACTAGAATAAGTGCTTTTAGCCTTCTAATATAAACACACTAGTCTTCTTTTTACGGACATTCCCATTAGAACGAAGTCAATAATGTAAGATTTTCAATGAAAATTATTTCAGACGAACACATTTCCCACAAATTTCGTAAGGAATTTCATGTTTAGTATGAACTATCTAAAACAAATCTTGAAACTCCTTGAATTATTATTAATAAATGCATGTCAATTATAGTTCAACTTCAAATGCTAGCTCATAAAACAATTATCTAAAATCATATAAGGAGACAATAATACAGTTCTTTCTAGACAAAGTGAAAAGAAAGGGCCAAAAAAAAAGGATACAAATTCAAAAAATTGAACTATGCTTACTCACGAGTCATGAATTGAGTAACACCTACTACTGCTACTACTACTAAAGGAGTGACCACTCCATGTGCGTAAAGTATCCCGTATTCATACAGAATTTAGTGAAATATTGCACTTTGAAAGTGTAACATAGACAGTCTATCATGATACAATTATTAGTGACTGATTTCACATATCAAACCAGTAACCTATAGGTTATAAGTCACACAAAATCAAATTTACTGTTACTCCAAGACTTGGCTCAAGATTTTTTTTTCATTTCTATAATAAGAATTATACATTAATAAATCTAACTTACAAATATTTCAGCTCCAAAAAGGACTTGATGAAAAAACTAATCTTGATAATGTAGAAGAGTAGTGGAAATTGAACCCTGTTCATCTTCTTGTTGTTGTTGTGTTATTGGAGTAGTACAAAGTCCCAATAAGCCATCATTTGCAAATCCAATATTATTGGAATAAGATATAGTTTGAGGAAAAGTAGAAGTGGACTGAAGGGGTTCCCTCAGATAATTGAACATTTGGTTTTGGCCTAAAACTGTGGGGAAATTTTGTGGTGAAAAGCTGAAGCCATGATGATTATGATCACCAGAAAAACTGATGGATTCATTTTGATGACATGGTTGAAAACTGAAAAAGTTGCCTAATTGAGCTGATTGGTTTTTGGTTTCTGACTGAAAATGGCCTTGTGGGTAAGTCTGCAATTCACAAAAAGATTGAATCTTTGCATCTTTTGCTGATTGTCTTTTGGTTTCTGAGTGGAATTGGCCTTGTGGGTATGTCTGCAATTCACAAAAAGATTGAATCTTTGCATCTTTTGCTGATTGTCTTTTGGTTTCTGAGTGGAATTGGCCTTGTGGGTACGTCTGCAATTCACAAAAAGATTGAATCTTGGCATCTTTTGCTGATTGCCTTCTAGTTTCTGAGTGGAATTGGCCTTGTGGGTAAGTCTGCAATTCACAAAAAGATTGAGTCTTGGCAACATTTGGTGATTGGTTTTTGGTTTCTGACTGAAAATGGCCTTGTGGGTGAGTCTGCAATTCACAAAAAGATTGAATCTTGGCATCATTAGTTGGTTGTTTTTTGGTTTGTGAGTGAAAATGGCCTTGTGGGTGAGTCTGCAATTCACAAAAAGATTGAGTCTTGGCAACATTTGGTGACTGTTTTTTGGTTTCTGACTGAAAATGGCTTTGTGGGTGAGTTTGGTATTCACAAAAAGATTGAATCTTGGCATCATTTGGTGATTGTCTTTTGGTTTGTGAGTGAAAATGGGCTTGTGGGTGAGTCTGAAATTCACAAAAAGATTGAATCTTGGAACCATTTGCTGATGAATTCACAATTTGGGTGTCATTTGCTTGACAAACTTTTGAACTCTGTTCTTTATAGCATCGCTCTGGAAATTGATCAGTTGAATGCTGCATTGTGGCATTAAGTTTCGAAGAATGGCGAGCCAACTCTTCTAACTCCGTTTTCTTATCAACAGACCAACTTTGTTCAAGAGCAAATTGGCCTTCTTCATTTCGGACATTCAGTGCTTTATTTGTCGAGTCAATCTTATTGGAAAATACTTGAAAGGGAGTTTTTTCAAGCGCATTGATAGCCCTTTGAGCTTCTTTAATCAACCAATCGATAGCCTTACTAGGACGGTCATAGCCAAGACGATCTTGCACGTCATAGAACTGAATTGCCGTGTTAGGAGAGAGTCTAACACGCCTGTCCTTCGGACCTGTGGCTGTTGAAACCTTGCTGTGCCTGTCTTTCCTCCCCGTGGCTCGGACAATGCAGCTTCCATGGACTTCCATAACATCTTTTTTGGCCCTCTTTGGCTTCCTTTTTAGTGATACTCTCTTGGTTTCCTCTTTGTGACTTGGACATTGTGTGTTGTTTTGGTGTTTTGGGACTAAAGTTGCACTAGGGGGAGTGAAATAATTAGGCCATTGTTGCAAATGTTGGTAATCACTTTGGAGGATTTCATGAAAAAATTCATCTTTATTTTCATCATCATCATCTTCTTGTTGTGATGATGATTTATCTTCATTTTCATTTGATACTTGAAGTTGATGATTCATTGGAGGATCAAGATTTGGAGTAATCTTATTATTGCTTTTTGACTTCTAACTTTTTCAAGTGTAGTTGGTACTTAGCAATTGCTTTTTATAGAACTTCTTATGACTTTGGACCCTTAAGTAAAAGGTCGTACTTGAGAATAACAAATGCATAAATAGGTGAAAATGAATAAACTATGAAAAAGTGGAGATATGTTTAGTGTTTTATTGCTACAATACATCACATAGTCAGGATTTTCACCAAAGTGATTTAAAATGTAAAAACTTTTGGGCACACAAAAAAATAGAAGTGGGTGGAGGGTGCTTCTCACTTAGAATTGGGTGTGGTGGTTAGGGTGAGTTTTCCTACACGGTTGAACGCCATGTTCTAGACAAAGCTGCAATAATCTTCTTAAAATCGATGTGCCTTAAAGTGGTCGAGGAAAAACGCAAATATACAAAAAAAACCAGAAGTTCCAATATCTAAATATATCTACATAAAACTAATTTTAATAAAAACTATATACTATAATTTTCTGATGAAGAGAATTCAAAAGAATCTGTTGCACCTCCTAGCTCCATGTGGCTCTTGCAAAGATTGAACCACCAAAAGAATGCGGTTGGTGGTAAAGATTCTTTACTTTTAATCAGAGTTTTTAAATTTGAACGTTGAAAACATAGGCCTCTTTTGAAGAAGCATTAAAATCCCGTAACGAACTTTCTACATATATGGTGACTTTCCTTTGTTGAAGAAAATGAGAATCAAAAAAAAAAAACTAATCTTATGACATAATAACTATCAATTGAACAGGAGAAATTTATTCAAGTGGTTGAGTACATCTATCAACAACGGCAGTGCCGGCTCAATGCTAATAAAAATTAGGCATATGCCTTAGGCCCCCAATTTTAGGGGCCCTCTAATTTTTACCACGATAAACTATGTGTTATAAAAAAAATTAATTATCTAAAACAAATGTTTCTTTCTTTAAAAAATATATATTATTTTATTCTCCTTAACCTCAATTAAATAGAAGAAATCAAGAAAAAATTTGTTTTGTCTTCTTACATTCTCTTCACTAACTCTCGCGTTGTAATTTTCTAGACCCCTTTTATACTATATGTAAGTTAGAGCTCTATCAAAAATTGAATCAATAGTAAAAATCATGTTTTGGATAAAGTGAATTACAAGCATGTTTAGATTGACTTATTTCATGTGTTTTAAAACAAAAAAAGAAGGTTTATAAGCAGTTTTGTCAACTTATTACTTATAGAATAATGTTAACAATTTATATAATAATTGCCTCAACTAAAAGATTTTAGGCCTTTAATTGAAATTTCGCTTTAGGCCTCCAAGTATGTTGAGCCGCCCCTGATCAACGGCATATCAAAGGTTTGAGCTATGTTCGAGAGTAAATGAGAACACTATTAATCCTCGACGGATCGGACGGGAAACAATTTTCCTGTGACACTAGCAAGTACTTCTAGTACTAAAGTAGACAACTCAACACACTCTTTTGGATTTACATTTTATCTTTTTGTGACATACATTATGATCAGTAGTGTTCAATATTACTCCCACTGCATAAATAGTTATTTCTGTTTTCCTGTCACTTCATAACCTGTTTGCCATAACCAATAATAGCCCCTACAAAAAATCAGAGTAACTATGACAGTTATTTTTACGGTGAATTAATGAAAAATTTATGTTATAAATGATAATTTTTCTATCCATTTCTCATTGAAGTAACTTACTGAAAAACACATGGTGAAAAATACATTTTCACTGAAATACGTAAAAAAAAATTCAATTTTCTGTATGAAAACATTACCTTATCGATTAAATTAAAATATTTATGAAAATTGAGGACGTAAAAATATGGTAGGAGGTGTAGTGTAAATTAGTAGTTGTAAGTATAATTTTTGTACGTTGAAAAACTCTTTAAAATATGATATGTAAAATTATGAATTGTACGTAAATTTCCCCCTAAAATTAAGGACTCCTACAATATGGTAATAGGTGTGTGTCAAATTAGGAGTTGTACGTGGTTTTGTTTTTAATATGAGGTAGAAAAAAATTTAATACAAGAAAAATTAATGTTAGTAGGGAACCTATATATAAATGGAAGGTGTACATGAAAAAAATTAAGGACTCTTATAATAAAAATCCAACGCCACGTCGAATGTGTCTATTTATTTAATTTTATATAAATTTAAATGTCAAATTATGCACACGCAAAATTAATGGACAAAGATTCTATTGAAGCCAAGTTAAATGACATGTTTATGTATTATGTTAAGTTCTTCATTGGCTTCTACACAACATCATGTTGTTTCAATCCCCAACTAAATTAGAGCAGTTTCAAAAGAAATATCTCTAATGATCAAGGATTCTATGTGTCGACTAATATCGATCAATATTTTTCAGTTTAAAATAATTTTTTACCTAGATCGTGAACACCCTTTTTTTAAAAAAAAAAACCTTTAAGTAGGGCCCTCTAAACTAAAGAAACAAAGAAAATTGCATGCGTGCATGTGCTTGGTCTTTATCCCCCAACTTTAACTTGTTAGTACTTTTTTTTAATTATTATTATTATCTTCGTGTTTTACTCTCAATATTTATTACTAATAGCTTGTAAAGTTAATATAAACCCGTTTGACCATAAAAATTCAGGATAGAAGGAGTATTATATATAATTAAACCAAAACATAGAAGATATTATATTAATCTAGTCTAATTAGTCAAATCCTTAGTGTCTTTTTTTCTAATCCAAATCATTATTGTTCCCCTAATCCTTTGCTAAATCTATTGCAGCAATAAATAATTCAGCCTAAAAGCTGAAAAAAGGACCTAATTAAAGTACATAATTGACTTCAATTAATTATTAATTAATTACTTGGGTACCTAAGAGCTAGCTCGTTTTATGTGTATATACAGACCCTTTTTATATTTATTGAAATAGTACAATTTATCTTTTTAATGAGGGTGTCATTTATTCAATCTTCTTATTGTTATACGAAATATTATTATAAATTAAGAACTTATAATATAGTACCATAATATGAAAATTGAATTCAAAGAAAATATAATTGGTAATAAATAGACTTAGTAAATTTTGATGATTGATAAATAATTTGAGCTAAAGGAATTGGACCAGATCAAATAAATTATTAAAATAAAACATGTGTTGAACTAAATGAATAATAAGGTACAATAATTTCATATTCCATTCAAAATATGAACTCGTAGTAAAACTCTTTGAATGAAAGAGTTATTTCAATAACAATAATGAGAATTCTTTGGGAAGATCTTGGATAATAACAATAACATACCTCGAGTTTTTTTGGTACGAAGTTGTTTTTGTCAGAGAGCAATGCTTTATTTTCAATGTGGAACTTTTAGATGTGAATTTAGATTTAGTCGGGCTTCAATTAGGGTACTGAACATCGAATGGGAAACTCAAAAAAAAAAATATACCTAGTAAAATTTCATAAGTGAAGTCTGTAGAGGGTGGAGTATTGAACATCGAGTGGAAAATCCGAAAATAATAATAACATATATACCCAATAAAATTTATGAAGTGGAGTTTGGAGAGGGTATAGTATACACATACTTTACTATGACAAAAATAATTTTTAATAGCAATAAATATACACATTAATAAAGGGTGATGAAGCTTTTACCAACATTGGTATATAGTCATTGGATCCAATATCGATATAGGTTTTATGGAGTTTACAAATAGGGTTAATTGTCACTAAAAGAATATATTTAGTGACAATTAAGATATTGTCATTTATTAATTATCGTTAAAGAGCATTTTTGGTGTAGTACCTTGGGACCTCATGACTCACAGAGTTGAGAAACTATCTCTGAAAGACCCTCAATTCAAGACCAGCAAATTCAAGTATAAAGACAAAGAAAACAAAACATAACAACTAACAAAAAAATAATAATGCAAATTAAGCCTAAAAAAAACAATAACAATAAATAATCTGATAAAAACATATTAAAGATATTGAATAATCTTTGCACGAAATAAAACTCTTAAATATATAAGTCCCAACTATGTGAAGCAAGGAGTTTGCCTCCAACTCAAACACTATTTTTCCTTAAATATCCCTTCGTTGAATTTTATTAGATTTTTTACCCCCTTGAAAAATATAGTAATAATTAATATAAATATTTTATTATAATATTTATATTAATTAATGTTTATTATTAAATTTTGAAATTTTTTTAAGAATAAGTAATTAACTCTAAAGGTAAAACATGAAATAAAATAATTATTTTTTTTAATATGTAAAAAGAATAAGTAAAAATAAAAATCTAATTTTAAAATAATGAACAAGTAAAAATAAACGGGGAGTGTAATACTACTAACTTGCTTTTACTTGTCGGGTAATGCTAAATGGCCAAAAAATTTGGCCAAAATTTGGCCAGAAATTTAAAAAAACTATAATATTTTTTTATTTTAAAATAAACTGATTTTTTTTCCTTTTTTTAGTTAAAAGATATTAAAGTTAAAATGAGAAAATATTTTAAAAAATAAAATAATTTAGGTAAAATATCATTCTGACCAAATTTTTTCGCCAAAAAGATTTTTCCTTACTTGTCATTAGGGGTGTTCACGGTTTGGTTTGGATCGGTTATTGGTCAAAACCAAAACCAAACCAACTTAATCGATTTTAAAATTATCAAAATCAAACCAAACCAAATGTAATATACATTTATCGGTTTGGTTGTTTTCGGTTTTGGTTTGGTTTGGTTACTCGGTTATTAACCATACATAAAAATAAAAGAAACAATTCATTCAAAACGTGAAAAAAGTGATAACAATTCATTCAAACAAAAAAATAGTTAGAATGACTGGCATTACAAAACTTTCGATCATTGAATTTACTGAATAAAACTTCAAAATTCACTATTTTGGCATAGAAGGAAGAGACAATGATATTTTCAGTCCCACAAAGAATTTTCATAGACACTCATATACATGAAACCAATAAGAAAAATGTTCTCACCTTGGATATTTTTTCTTTCATAAGTAAATTATAAATAAATTTTGATGACACATATATAAAATCTTTAAAATTGTTTATGAATATAATATATTATGTATGTATAATAATAAAATTTATGTATATAACTTGTTGGTTCGGTTCGGTTATTTCTTCGATTTTTTTCGAACAAAACCATAACCAAACCAAATACTATTGGTTCTTAACAATTTAAAACCAACCAAACTAAAACCCAAATTAAATCGGTTCATTTAATCGATTTGGTTTTTTTTTTTATTTGGATCGGTTTTTATCCAAACCATGAACACCCCTACTTGTCATCATAAATATGCAAGTCCTTATGTAATAATTATCAGGAGGTTATCAGTAAATATCAAACTTTATAGTCATTAATTAATACTCTGAACTACTATTATTAATTATTTTCCTTGAAGTACTCTGAACTTATTAGCATTATAATTATTGTAGTCGTCAGGATAGACTTTTAGATTTTAATTATGAGTTATACCTACATTAAATATGATCAATTACCTATGTTGTACATAAAGAGACTTGAACTGAAACCTTCGATTAAAGATGAACCTTTCTACTTGATCGTAGATGAAAATTAATTTGACATATTGACTCCGTCCATTTTCACTTGTCGGGTATTGACTTGCCTTCATACCCCTTAAAGGAGTAATAAATCGAATAACAATTTTACTATATCGTCTTTTGAATATACGAAATTTAATATTTTGAAAAATGACAATAGTTAATAATAATATGTTCCTAATTACTTGTCCACTTTTCTTTTTTTAGTTGTCACTAATTGTTTGTCTATTTTGACAAATCAAGAAATGACAATTTTTTCTTACCTATTAGACCCTCAATTAATTATTTTGAAAAAGGTAGAACTTTTTGAAAATCTTAAGTTTTTAATTCATCTACTTCATAATTAATAGGGGTAAAATGGTAAACTCACTATGTCAATAATTATTTTTTTAAATAGGTGTGTGTCAATTCAAAAGTGGACAAGTAATTAGAGACACATGAGTAGTAAATTAGATCCTAAGTGATAAATTATCTCTTAATTTTTCAAACGGAATAAGTAAAAGTAAATATTTATTTTTAGTATAGTAAACACATAAAAGTGAACTCAAAAAGAAATCTAAAAGTCTCGAAATAGACGGTATACAAAGGCGGAGCTATAATTGACGAAAGCTCTAATCAATTGAATGTATATATCATTGAGTCAAAAATTTTACCATGAAAATTCAACATATGAAAAAACAAACGCACGAATAAATCAAAAAAATTTAACATGAGTATTATATATACCACAAACAATAATTTTAATACACAATGTAAATTAGCACTGAAGGAGACTCAAATGAATCTCTTACCCCCCACATAGCTTTACTTATAATATTCTTTATCGAAAAATTATATTACTTATATTATTGATCAAATATTACTTTTTATGCTACCACTACTTGCATATGCTTTTCTTGTTAAGCTATGATGACACACATGACAAGCAAACCCCAATAAGGTTGAAGTACAGAGTTCAATGATACATCACAATGAATTGACATGTGGAGAGATCCCACCTTTTATTGTTTAGTCTGAATCTCAAACTTCTTCTTTTTTTAAAAAAAAATTCCTATCCAATGTTTCGATGTTCGATGTATCTCATAGGGCCTTAATTAGGAGGAAACGTTTCATGCTAAGAATATTCATAATTTAAATTCAAGATCGTTAATTAAAAAAATAAAATTATTTATTGCACCACATTTCAAAATTGACAAGAAATTCATAGCATAATAATTTTTTAATTTTAGAAAAATATTACTAGGTGTGATATGATATAAATTTCTAAATATCCTTTTTGAAAAAATTGAAAATTGTATAAAAAAAATATTAAACACAGTTTAAAATTTTGTAAGCTATTAAAAACATTATACAATAGTTTCAACTATCAACAAAATTAGAAAAATCTCAAATTCGAAATCTAATATTATCCAAAAGGAAATTTTCATTAGATGCTACATGTGTTGCAATAGAGTGTTAATAAGACATATTCTTACCTAAGTCATTTATTCATTTGCTTCATATTTTTCTTTTCAAATCCATCAGCGATAGAGGAGTTTAGGCATGATTCCGACATGTGCATTGTTTCAAAAGATCACGCTTATACAAGAAGAGAGTGAATATTTGTCTAGGCCCTCTTGAGTTACATGAAGGATGTATATTTTCTCTTTGTACAAAAAATATCCTCTACTATTAAGAATGAAATAACAACATATTAAATTTATCAAGGACACTTCCTTTACAATGTAAATTTTGTTAGACACTGAAAAAAAATTTAACTATTAAGTATACTAAATTGCTGTTATAGTCAACCATGATCAAAAAGAATTTTTTTTCGTTTGAACTCTTATTCGGGAGGTTGGTATCTATTTAATTTCATTCTTCACAATATTTTTAACTCTCATAGAATAGATAAAAATTGTGTGAAAAATGATCTTTGCATAGTATTTAGAGCCCGTTTGGATTGACTTAAAAAAAGTAACTTTTTAAAGTGCTGGAACTTATTTTTAAAATAAGTAGTTATGTGTTTGGATAAAAGTGCTGCAGTTG